>NC_088375.1:47608750-47910089 GCF_037993035.2 Macaca fascicularis
AATTGCTCCACAATATCTTGAAAGGCATCACATGTATTTGGCTACTGTGCAGAGCTAGGAGAAAATAATACTATCAAGAATAGCAACCAAATTGTGTACATACTGTTTCAGTTTAAAAAGTATTGTGTTTATATTATTTATGTGATGCTTCAAACAACAATGTAGGTTGGTGATGTATTTATAGTTCTCATGTTTCCAAAGAGGATGCCAACATTTGAGACTTTAAGCGATTTGCCATGGTCACACTGCCCAGTAGTGGCAACCCTGGGGCTCAAGCCTCATCGGACTCATCTTCAGAGACACATTGAGTAATTAATGTTAAAATATTCACAGCATGACACTAATTATAACATTTTTATTAAAACAACATATTCAACATATTCAACTCTCAGATACTTTGGTGATATGGTATGTTGATTTAAGAATTATTCTTCCTTTATAAAAAGTTGTAATTCAAAATACATCACAACTTTTTACTGACTTTACAGTGATATATTGATGTTTTGTATAAGTCAAATGACTTTACTGTACATTTTACCTGAATTTAGCTTTATTATCAATGTTCACTATATCTATTTACTTATGTATTTAATGTGGCACTAAATTTGTAAGTTATATTTAACAGAGATGCTTTGAAAAAAAAAAAGAGATTGCTTGAAACTCTGATCTGTAGAATAGACCATGAAACAGAATTTTAAACTCTGTGATAATGTCAATTGCTTTTAGCTGAGCCTTGGTTTCCGCAATACTCTGACATCCCTAACATTCTGCCATCCATAAGTTTCTTAGACCTCTACTCTCATTTTGAATCTAATACATTACACAGCAGTCATTTATTCAGTGTAATTTTGTACAAAAGAGCTTTTAAATGTAGCAGCATTATGAAATTTAATGTAAAAGCATATTTATATATAAGTGTACATAAATTCAAAATATGTTAGAGAACTATTTTCTCTTGATTATGGGGGTGAGCATTACATATGTTGTGAAGTAAACTTTAAATTTCTTATAAATAATCATTATTTTAGGCTTATGCTCTATCCAAATTCCATTCCCCAAACTTACATATGTATTTTTTGGTTAGTAGTGGGCCAATCTTTATTTTCCTTTTCCTTTGTTTTTCATTTTAAAGTGCTTCATTAGGTTTGAAGATGTTTCATTAAGTTTTATTAAACTTATTAAGCTGAGAGATTAGGTGCCACTTTGTACAAAAAAACAAGTCACAAAGACACTTCCCTGGGAGACATAAACCTATTACCATTACTGTCCCTGAAATAGTTTTAGATTTTTAAAAAATAGTGAAACAGAAATTAAGGTAGTATATCCAGAGTATATAAAATAATTTGTCAAAATGTTTAATTGATCAGTTTAGCCAAGCACATTCATATTTAGAATATTTCCACAGATAAATACGTTGCAACCCTTCTGCACGTCTCTCTCTCTCTCTTTCTTTCTTTCTCCATGTGTGCGTGTGTGTGTGTGTGTTTGTGTATTTTTTGATAACAGCCATCCGAATGAATGTGAGGTGGTATATCATAGTGCTTTTAATTTACATTTTGCTGATGATTAATAATGTTGAGAACCTTTTCATATATCTGCCATTTGTTTGTCTTTTGAAAAGCCATACCTATTCTGATCTTTTGTTCATTTTATTTTATTTCACTTTTTTTTTCCTGGTGTTAGGATTTTTCTTCTTTTTTTTTTTTCTTTTTTTCTTCTTTAAAAAAAGAAGGATACATGTGCAGAACGTGCAGATTTACTACATAAGTGTACGTGTGCCATGGTGGTTTGCTGCACCTATTGACCCATCCTCTAAGTTCCCTCCCCTCACCCCCACCACCTAACAGGTGTGTGTTGTCCCCCTCTCCATGTCCACGTGTTCTCAATGTTCAACTCCCACTTATGGGTGACAACATGTGGTGTTTGGTTTTCTGTTCCTGTGTTAGTCTGCTGAGGAGGATGGCTTCCAGCTTCATCCATGTCCCTGTTTTTATTTATTACTTTTTTAAATTTTAGGTTTGTGGGTACATGTGAAGGTTTCTTGCTACCCAGATAAACATGTGTCATAAGGGTTTGTTGCACATATTATTGCATCACCCAGATAATAAGCTCAGTACCCAATAGTTATCTTTTCTGCTCTTCTCCCTCTTGCTACCCTCTCCCATCAAGTAGACCCCAGTGTCTGTTGTTTCCTTCTTTATGTTTTTAAATTGTTATCATTTAGCTCCCACTTATAAGGGTGAATATGCAGTATTTGGTTTTCTGTTGCTGTATTAATTTGCTAAGGATAATAAGCTTCAGCTCCATCCATGTTCCCGCAAAAGACATGATTCATTCTTTTTATGACTGTATAACATTCTATGGCATATATGTACCAAATTTCCTTTATTCAGTCTATCATCGATGGGCATTTAGGTTGATTCTATATCTTTGCTATTGTAAATAGCGCTAACATTCACATGGATGTGTCTTTATGATAGAATGCTTTATATTACTCTAGATATGTACTCAGCTCTTTGAGAAATTGTAATATTGCTTTCCACAATGGTTGAACTAATTTACATTCCCACCAACAGTGTATAAGTGTACCCTTTTCTCCACAACCATACCAGCATCTATTATTTGACATTTGAATAATAGTCATTATGACTGATGTGAGATGGCATATTAGTCCATTCTCACACTGCTATAAAGAAATACTCAGGACTGTGTAATTTATAAGGGAAAGAAGTTTAATTGACTCACAGTTCCACATTGCTGAAGAGTCCTCAGGAAACTTACAATCATGGAGGAAGGCAAAGGAGAAGTAGGCACGTTCTTCACAGGGTGGCAGGACAGAGTTAGTGTAAGCAAGGGAATGCCAGGTGCTTATGAAATCATCAGATCTATTGAGATCTCACTCTCAGGAGAATAGCATGGGGGATACGGCCCTATGATTTAATTACCTCCAACTGGTCTTGCCATGGACACATGGGGATTATGGGGATTACAATTTAAGATGAGATTTGGGTGGGAACACAAACCCTAACTCCATCAAACAGTATCTCATTTTGGTTTTGATGTGCATTTCTCTGATGATCAGCAATATTGAGCTCTTTTTCATATGCTTGTTGGCCACAAGTATGTCTTCTTTTGAAAAGTGTTTGTTCACGTCCTTTGCCCACTTTTTAATGAAATTATTTGTTTTTCTCTTTTCCCTAAAAATTTTGGATATTAGCCCATTGTCAGATGCATAGTTCACAAAATTTTTCTCCCATTCTGTAGGTTGTCTGTTTACTCCGTTGATAGTTTCTTTTGCTGTGCAGAAGCTCTTAAGTTTAATTAGACCCCATTTGTCAATATTTTATCTTGTTGCAATTGCTTTTGGTGTCTTTTTCATGAAAACTTTGCCTGTTTCTATGGATGGTATTTCCTGGGTTTCCTCCAGGATTTTTATCGTTTTGGGTTTTACATTAAAGTCTTTAATCCATCTTGAGTTGATTTTTGAATGTAGTGTAAGGAAGAAGTCCAGCTTCAATCGTCTCCATATACCTAGCCAGTTATCCCAGCACCATTTATTGAATAGGGAATCTTTTCCATATTGCTTTCGTCAGCTTTGTCAAAATATTAGATGGCTGTAGATGTGCAGCCTTATTTCTGGGCTCTCTATTCTGTTTCCGTGGTCTATATGTCTGTTTTTGTACCAGTACTGTGATATTTTTATTACTGTAGCCATGTAATATAGTGTGAAAGAGTGTAATGTGATTCTTCCAGCTCTGTTCTTTTTCTTAGGATTGCCTTGGCTATTCAATCTCCTTTTTGGTTCCGTATTAATTTAAAACTTTTTTCTAGGTCTGTGAAGAATATCGTTGGTAGATTAATAGGAATAGCATTGAATCTGCCAATTGTTTTGGGCAGTATAGCCATTTTAATCATATTGATTCTTCCTATCCGTGAACATGGGATGTGTTTCCATTTATTTATGTCTTATCTGATTTTTTTGGAGCAGTGTTTTCTAATTCTCATTGTGGAGATCTTTCACTTCCCTGGCTAACTGCATTCCTAGGTATTTTATTCTTTTCTGTGACAAGTTGAATGGTATCGCCTTTCAGATTTGACTCTTGGTTTGGTTGTTGTTGTTGTACAGGAATGCTAGTAATTTTTGTACATTGATTTTGTATCCTGCAACTTTGCTGACGTTGTTTATAAGGTGTAGGAGCTTATGGGCTGGGATTATGAAGTTTTCTAGATATAGAATCATGTATCTGGAAATAGAGATAATTTGATTTCATCTCTTCCTATTTGGATGCCCTTTATTGTTTCTTCTTGCTTGATTGCTCTGGCTAGGACCTCCAATACTATGTTGAATAGAAGAGGTGAAAGAGGACATCCTTGTCTTGTCCTAGTTTTCAAGGAGAATGTTTCCACATTTTGCCCATTCAAGATAAGGTTGGCTATGGGTTTGTCACAGAGGCTCTTACTATTTTGAGATATGCTCTTTTAATACCTAGTTTATTGATAGTTTTTTTTTTTTTTTAACACGGAGGGATGTTGAATTTTATCAAAAGCTTTTTCTGCATATATTGAGATAATCGTGTAGTTTTTGTCTTTAGTTCTGTTTATGTGGTGAATCACATTTATTGATTTGCATATGTTGCACAAAATTTGCATCCTGAGGATGAAGGCTACTTGATCATGGTGGATTAGTTTTTTGACATGCTGCTGTATTTGGTTTGAAAGTATTTTGTCAAGAATTTTTGCATCGATGTTCATCAAGGATATTGGCCTGAAGTTTTTGTTGTTGTTGTTGTTGTTTCTTTGCCAGATTTTGGTATCAAGATGAGGCGGACCTCACAGAATGACTTGCTGAGAGGTCCCTCCTCCTCTGTTTTTTTTCAATAGTTTCTATAAGAATGCTATCAGCTTTTCTTTGTATTTCTTTTGTCCAATTTAAAATCCATTTGCTTTTCTACTCTTGATTGTATGAGTCTCTTATGAATTTTGGATATCAACCCCTTATCTAACATGGTTTTCCAATATAGTTTTCCCAATCTGTAAGCTATTTCATTTTGTTGATTGTTTTCTTTGCTGTGAAGAAGTTTTCTAGTTTGATATAGCCTCATTTATTTTTGATTTTTTAGCCTGAGCTTCCTGTGTCATATCAAAAAATATATGTATTGCTAATGTCAATTTCCAGGACCTTTTCCCCTGTGCTCTCTTCTAGGAGTTTTGCAGTTTCTGATCTTAAAATTAGATATTTTTATTCATTGTCAGTTGCTTTTACTGCATGTTGTAAGGTGAGATTCTAATTTTATTCTTTTGCATGTGGAAATCCAGTTTTCCCAGCATCATTTATTTACGAGAGTAGTCTTTCCCCCATTGTGTTCTCTCAGATACCTTGTCTTAAATTATTTGGACCTTACAAACTTGGATTTATTTTTTAGTTACCTAATCTGTGTAATTGGTCTATGTGTTTGTTTTTATGGCAGTACCATACTGTTTAGGTTACTATAACTTTGAAATATAATTTCAAATTAAAAGATATAATACCTCTCACTTTGATTTTTTTTTCTCTCAGAATTGTTTTGGCTATCTGGGTATCTCATAGGTTTCCATACAAATTATATATATATATATATTTTAATTTTTGTAAAAAATGGCATTGGCATTTTGATAGGAATTGTGTTGAATCTGTATAGTACTCTGGGTGGCACAGACATTTTATTAATAGTAATTTTTCTGATTTATGAGTATGGACTATCTTTCTATTAATTTGTGTATTCTTCCATTTCTTTCATCAATCTTTATAGTCTTCAGTGTACATATTTTCCTTTCCTTGATTACATTTATTTTTGAATATTTTATTTTTTTAAGCTGTCATACAGGTGATTGTTTTCTTAGTTTATTGTTCTGTCTGGTAATTACTATAAGACTACTGTAACCAAAAAGCATGGTATTGGCCAAAAAACAGACACATAGATAAATGGAACAGAACAGAGAAGCCAGAAATACAGCTGTACAACTGCAGCCATCTGATCTTTGACAGGGTTGACAATAATGAAGAATGGGGAAAGGACTCCCTATTCAATAAACGGTTCTGAGATGGTTGGCCAGGCACATGCAGGAGAGTGATATTGGAACTCTACCTTTCTCCATATACAAAAATTAACACAAGATGGATTAAAGATTGAAACGTACAAGCATAAACTATAAGAATCCTAGAAGGAAATCTAGGAAACACCACCCTGTACATCAGCCTTGGAAACAAACTTATAACTAACTCTTCAAAAGCAATGGAAACAAAAATAAAAATTGATAAGTAAGACCTAATTAAACCAAAGAAAAACAAAAATAAACACATAAATCAATAAATAAAAAATAAAACTATCAACAGAGTAAACAGACAATATACAGAATGAAAGAAAATATTCATAAAGTATGCTTCTAACAAAGTTCTAATATCCAGAATCTATAAGGAACAATAAGCAAAAAGTAAATAACCCTATTAAAAAGTGAGCAAAAGAGGCTAGGCACAGTGCTGTAATCTCAACACTTTGAGAGGCCAAGGCAGGAGAATCACTTGAGACCAGAAGTTTGTAACTAGCCTGAGCAGGATAGGGAAACCCTGTATCTCCAACAAAAGTTAAAAATCAGCCAAGTGTGGTGGTGCATGCCTGTAGTCCCTGCTACTTGGCAGCCTGAGGAGGAAGGATTGTTTGAGCCCAGGAGGTTGAGGCTGCACTGAGTAATATCCTGGGCAAAACAAGCATGATTCTGTTAAAAAAAAAAAGAAAAGAAAAGAAAAGGCAGAAAGAAAGAAAGAAAAAGAAAGAAAAAAAGTGGGCAAAAATATGTACAGACATTTCTCAATATAATACATACAAGCAGTCAACAAACATAAAAAACAATTCTCCACATCACTAATAATCAGAGAAATGCAAATCAAAACCACAATGAGACACCATCTCTCACCAGTCAGAATGGCTATCATTAAAAAGTCAAAAAACAACAGATGCTGGTGATATTACGGAGAAAAGGGAATAATTAAACACTTTTGGTGTGAATGTAAATTAGTTCAGCCACTGTGGAAAGCCGTACGAAGACTTCTCAAATAACTTAAACAGAACTACCATTTGATACAGCAATCCCATTAGTGGGTATGTATGCAAAAGAAAATAAATCATTCTATCAAAAACACACATATACTTGTATGTTCATCACTGTGCTATTCATCATAGCAGACATGGAATCAACTTAGGTTCCCATTAATGAATTGGATAAAGAGAATGTAGTACATACACACCATGGAATAATATGCAGCCATAAAAAGAATAAAATTATGTCATTTTCAGCAATATGGATGCAACTGGAGGCCATTATCC
Source organism: Macaca fascicularis (assembly GCF_037993035.2). Classification (NCBI taxonomy): domain Eukaryota; kingdom Metazoa; phylum Chordata; class Mammalia; order Primates; family Cercopithecidae; genus Macaca; species Macaca fascicularis. Next base: position 47,616,112 of record NC_088375.1, read on the forward strand.
TAAGCTAATTAATTCAAGAACAGAAAGCCAAAGACCACATGCTCTTATTTATAAGTAAATACTAAACACTGGGTACAAATAAACATAAAAATGGCAACAAAAGACACTGGGGACTACTGGCTGGGAGAGAGGAAGAGGGTCAGAGGTTGAACAACCGACTGTTGGGTACTATGCTCACTACCTGGGTGACAGAGTCAATAATCATGCAAACCTCAGCATCATAAAATATACCCATGTACATTCTGCATAAAAGAATCTAGACTTTTACTGTCCCTCCAGAGTTTATGTCTTTATTTCACACTTTAAATCTTTTAAATTTTGTATTTCTTAACTTATTATAGCATCGTAGCTTTTGTTTTTATTTATTCACTATTTTTACATTTAATTTTTATTCTAGAGATATATATGGTTTTCACTCTACCATTACAATATTGTAGTATTCTGGATTTTATTATATATTTACCTGGATCAGTGAGTTTATAGTTTCATGTGTGTTTATGATAGTAGTTATTGCCCTTTAATTTCTACTTGAATAACTCCCTTCAGCATTTCTTGCAGGGCAGGTCTAATGTAATAAATTCCTTCAGTTTTTGCTTCTCTGCGAAAGACTTTATTTTCTTTAATTTCTCAAGCACAGCTTTTTTGGATAGAGTATTTTTGGCTGTCATTTTTCTATTCTTTCAGAACTTTGAATATACTCTTCAGTTCTCTCCTAGCTTGAAATACTTCTGAGAAGTTTGCTTATAGAATAAAATTCTCTCTTTGTCTTTGATTTTTGACAGTTTGATTATAATGTGCCTTGGAGAGGACTTCTTTTTGTTGCATCTTGTTTAGAAACCTTTAAGCATCGTACATCTGGTTGTTCATTTGTCTTCCAAGAATTGGACAGCTTTCAGCAATTATTTCATTAAATTAGCTTCTTTTCCATTTTTGTGTCTTTTCTCCTTCTTGAACTCCCACAATACAAATAGTTCTTAGACTAATGGTCTTTCATATATCTCATGTATCTCACAGGCCATCTTCACCTTTTTTTTTTTTCATTCTTTTCTCTTGACGAGTTATTTCAGAAAAAAATTTTAAAGTATAGAAGTATTTCTTTTGCTTGATCTAGTCTGTTTCCCTATTTTTTTTTTTTAAATTTTATTCATTGAATGCTTTAGCTCTGAGATTTCTGTTTGGTTTGTTATTATAACATCAATCTCTTTGTTAAATTTCTTATTCATATCATTAGTTGCTTCCCTGATATCATGAACTTATCTATTTGTATTCTCTTATACCTCACGTAGTTTTTTTTAAGATCATTATTTGGAATTTCTTTTTATGCATTTTAAAAATTTCCATTTTTGGAGGGTCAGCTACTGGATAATTACTGTTTTTCTTTGGTGGTGTGTTTTCTTTTCTTGCTTTTTCATTTTTTTTTAATGTCTTTGCATTAATGTTTGTACATCTGTCAGGTAATCATCTCTTCTAAACTTTATAGACTAATTTTCATAAGGGAAAATATTCGCCAGTATGTGGGTCTGTTTGCCCAAGGCATGGTGGTTCTGGTTCGATGTGGGCAAAGTGATGAAGTCTCCATGTAATTCAAGGATAATATTTACAAGATTTAGACAAAGATCAATCACATCTATTAAAAACGATATGTCTTTTTCTATTAGATGGTAATAATAATTCATGTTACATTGTTTATTGAGAAAATTAAAGTTTTATATGAAATAACCCAATGTTTGTAAAATATTTTAAGAAATACCTTGTATGTGTACATTTGTTGGTGTGCACACAGTGTGTACCTGTTTTTAGCATGAAGTGTATGGGTACTTTAAAGGGATAGAAGTTGAAGAGGAAAATAATTAGCAAAGGGGAGTAAGGTAAGAAAAAACAGATTATACCAAATGTAAAAGTGAATCTGCATTAATGTTCATTGAAAACAGTATAATATCCAAATGTCTCTTAAGAAATACTGAAATATTACATATATGCACGGGCAAGGATTACAGACAAATATATAGGAATGTTGATTTGATTCAGGTCTGGGAGTGTGAACAAAGCTGAGAACTGGACTTTTATTAATTTGATACAGTGTCTGTAATAAACCATAACTCTTTAAAGGAAATAGTCAAATTATTTCTTAGCTTATATATATAGATCATATTCAAATATCTCAAATAATTGTTTTCTAAATATAGTCATGAATATCTAATCAGATTTATTAGCTTTTTAAGTAAAGTGCATTCTCAACTATTATCAGTTACTTCTGAGAAAACAATTTCAATTGTTTTTTAGCTTAAGGAAGATGTTCACTCAAGTTGTCAGCTATGATAGATACAATAGCAAATCAATTTTAGCTGTGAAAATACAGCATTTTCTTGACAATGATCTAGAATATTACTTCATTTGTAATTCTAAGATATCTACACGGTACCCCATGACGTTTGAAATGCTATAAAAGATTGATATCAAGAAAATACTGCAACTTGGAGTTTTTCCAAAAAAATCTAGATTTCAGGTATGTCTGTCCTGTGTCTTTAGAAATTTATAACTCTTCATTTCAATTAATTAGTTTTGAACACAGTCACCACATCAACAAAATAAAATGATGACATTAAATAATTACTAAGCTTTTAGTTTTAAAAAGTTATAATTTTTAAAAAAATTCTTTTATTGAATTTTAAATTTTTTAATTAAAAAGTAACAACATATTGTAAAAGTTTTTAGATAACTTTCACTGGGAGTGAAAAATAATATTGTGTTTCTGAAGGTCAATTTTTGTTGTATATGTGAAAAGTCATTAATACATTTACACATTTTAATCTAGCTATTCTACTTCTAAAAATGTAGTCTGATGACATAATCAGAAATACACACAGCTTTTCTAAAAAAAAAAAAAGCTTTTATGGAATGTGATAAAAAATTAAAATAGAGCCTATAATTGATAGGATGGCATGTAGCCATTTTATAGGCTGTTTTTCATGCTAGAAACAGAATAAGCTTGTTTATAAAGGTAATATTAGTCAAAAACTCAATGACTAACGATTTTTTTTCTTCTTAGGTGAAATACCTCCAAATTCAAAGCAATGTGTCTACTTGCTAATTTGAAAGAAGTACAATAAATATACTGTGTCCAAAAATCAGGAAATACAGGTGAAATACGGGTAAAATATGTCATCTGGAAGCATAACATTAAAACAGTTACCCCATAAAGCATTTAGCAATTGTTTTAGCAAATTGATTTTTTAAAATAATATTCTCCTGTACCATGGCCGCTATTTATTTCCATTACCTAATTCTCAGAGCACATGCTGTGTTTTTACCTGCTGCATACACTAATTAGGCCTTATAGTACCAGCCTTTTAACCTAACAAACCCCTTTAAGCACTGCTTATGTTGGAAAATTTCATAATATTATATATGAAGGACACAGTTTCTATAATTCTTTCAAAGGCAATTACACATAATTCTTATTATTTTGATATTCATTTTTTTGAAAATATGAGACAAATTTTAAATTCCCCTAGTGATTTTTATCCCCAAACCTCAGACTCATTCTGTTCTATAGATGTCTGTCATCATCACATTGGAAGTTATAAGGAAAATTATCAACCTCTCCCCACTTCTATCTTAAACTAATTCACCCCAGTAACCCAGTTGAAAAAAAAATGATGATAGGAAGAGAGAAAGAAGAGAAATGAGAGGGGAAATAGTTATCAACTAAAAAATAAGAAAACTTATAAGCTTGAATGTTATGCATCTGAATATCTACATACTGCAAAAGTTCTTCAAGTGCACAGCAGAAATACCAAAGCAGAATCGTTGCTCTGAAATTTTAGAACATGAGTGCCAAAGACTTACAATCTTCCAGAATGAAAGACACATTTTGATAAAAGTATACTCATTGTTGACACAATTCTCCTCAAAAAAAAAAAAAAAAAAAAAAAAAATCAACTTTTCGAAAGTTGCAGATGTAGAGTTACAATTATTTACCAGATATAAACTGTCCAGAGAAAAGTCGATCTTGAACAAATCAGCATGGGACACAAAGAAAAAAATCAGCAAAACTTCTGCTGATGAAGCAGAACGTCTGCACAAAAATTACCAATAAAGAACTATATGCCGTAGTAATTTTGTGGGCTGTGAATGCACTATGTGTCTATAAATATGCTCGATTGTTTTCAAATGATTAACTATAACTTGATAATAGCATTTCATTCATTCTTATAAATCTTTTGGTGTTATTTGCAAAGTCCTATGGAACACAGATATTTAAGATATCATCAAGTATAAACTAAAACAGAATATTTAATATTTTGCTTCATTTCAAGGTTAAAATATTTAAAATATTTGTTCTGCATAAATGTACTGGAAGTGATGTCTACTCAAGCAAGGAGCATTTCAGGTTTGTTTAAATAATTAATTAGCTTTGGATTCTAGAGAAGTCTTTGTCTAAGTATCCTAGAATAAGACTAAATTGCATTACACTGGCTGGGTAGGAGACACTAGGTGGAGCCCATCTTTATTTGATATTGCATTTTATATTTATTCCCTTGATAAATCAGTGCTCCTAAATATAGATTATCTTGACTAGATATGAGTGTTGCTGGTGTAATTGGTGGTTTATTCTTATGGGACAGGATAGTTATGGTGATCTGAGTTTCAGCAGTTTTGATTGCTCCTGAATCTTTTTAACAGGACAGTACTCATATTGAATTATGCCTTCATCCTTTGACCTCATTTAATATTAGATCCTGTTCAAATTAGTCACAATGTTGAGTGAGGGCTTAAACATATACATTTTCAGGATACCCAATTCAGTCCATAACAGGTCCTCAATAGCTCAAAGCTCTTTAGTTATTTTGAAAAGTCAAATGGGTTCATCTAGTGAAATGGCTTATATATTCTTCAATATAAAACTACTTTGGTAATTCCAACAGATGAATATATATTTTTGGAGAGCACTGGATTAAAGTTACCATTTAAAATAATTCAGAAAAATGGAAATGGAGTTTCTTGAGTATTCTGCGTATTTCCTTTTTGTTCTTTAATGAAAGATTTAGGAATGACTCTCGCTCTTTTTTGTTATTGCTGTTTAGGAATGTGAGTTTTGAAATTGCTTTAGTAATTTTACTAATAGCCTGAGGAGGAGATAACATGCCGAAGAACGATTTACAGGGAAATGGAGCCAAAGCCAATGAAATGAGATAGTCCTGAAGTCCACACTAGCACTATCATTTCTGATAAGTGAGCCAGAAAATCGACTTATTATTTAAAACAGTTTGTGTTTGTTCCTCTGTTACTTGTACCTTAATTGATCCTAACAGATGCAGTGGGGCATTACAATCTCCAGGAGTAAGAAATGAGTTCACTATTTCAAAAATATTTTTTGCTAAAATTATTAAGTTACATGTAAGGGCAAACACAAATAAATCTGTTGGCAAAAATAATCTTTCAGACCAAAAAGATCTAAGTTTCGCAGCAAGAGCTTGTAGGACAAGCGTCTGAGTTGCAATCCAGGTTCATTTATTTGCTGCGGGTTCTCTTCTCTTATGGGGGTTCTGAGGATTAAAAGAAATAATACCTGTAAAGTGCTTAGAACATTGCCTGTCACGTAGTATGCACTCAATACATATTAGCAATTTTTGTGATTTTAAAGATTGAGAGTATAATCTTTTAAGATTGTCATAGAAAAGAAAGAACATAATTAAAGCCTGTTTTCTTAATGAAATTACGTATCATCAGCTTACTTCCATGAAGCCACCACACGTTTGTATAAATCTTAATTTGAGAATAACTGGATTACAGAAAGCTACCTTGTTCCAGAGATTGTTGGCTGTCCCTAGAGATGTATGCTCCCTTTCCCATTGTGCATAGTTGTTGCTGAGAATCAACAATTCAGTGAAGGACCCCACATTCCAACCTCCTTTGTGTTTAGATGGCATCGTGTGATTATTTCTCACCAAAGAAATATTAGAAGAAATGTAAATTACTTTGTATTGGAAGATTTTTACCTTGCCCAGAGAAAGGTCTGACCTTTCCCATTGGCTCCCGAGGTAATCTCTAAACCCTTAGAATATTCTACCTAAAAAATATGTCTTTGTTTACTTGAAAACTTTGGGCCACACCAGGTAGTTTAACAATGTGATAAAAGGTGAAGTCTTTGGGTCCCATGGTAACAGCTTGGCCTGCAAAGAATCTGGAGACATAAGTCAGCCACATATTTGGTAAACCAGGTCCATGTCACCAGACTGTAGTTAAAACTTTAGACACTAAGACTTGGGTTAGCTTTACTGGAGGCTAAATACGCTACACATATTGTCACAAATCTATTCTGGTTAAGCGCTGTGCATGACTCCCTGGAAGAGAAGAACGGGAAACCCCACACAGAGAACATTTCTAGATTTTGTCCCATGCATTTGTTACCTTCATTGTATTTAATCTTTATCCTTTCACTTTTATAACCACAACTCTGGGTATAACCATTTTCAAGGACTTCTGTGAATACTTCTAGTAAGTAATCTAACTTGAAGGTAGTCTTGGGGACCACTGGACTCTGCAGGTGTTATTAGAAGTGAGGGTGGTTTTGTGAGCTATTTCCTATCTTCACAGTCATTTTCTGGCTAAGGAGTTTAAAAAGTACGAGTGCCTTCTCCAAGTGTAGATTTTGTTAACCAACTTCATCCAAAGAATTTCAAGGCATAGGGACTAATGGAGCGTCAAGACAGAAGGAGCCTGGAGTATAAACCAGGCTTGCACCCACATCCACATTGTATTTTTTCATGAGCAAAAAGTAAACTTCCATTTATTGAAGTAATTGGAATGTTGCTGTATATTATAACAATCTTGTCATAACTAATATGTTTCTTAGCCGAGTTTTACTTTCTTTGAGGCACTAAAAGATGACATATAAGTTTAAACAACAACAACAAAAAATAAACGAACTTATTACTGATAGATAATGGCAGTTACTGTTATTTATTGAATTTTGAATCCATGTTTTCTGCACATTTTATGCCTGATGTTCTGGTAGATGCTGTTAGAGTTACTTTAGGTAATAAAGATAGTTTGCTGGTAATGTGTATTCTCATTTCAGGCGGAAACAATACCCTTTCTACCACTTATTTTATTCAATTAAAAAGTCTCCACTTTAATATATAATATGAATGAGCAAATATTATCACCTTACAACCTCTACAAATTATTTTAAAAGAATGTAATTTTGAACTTTATTTAAAGCAACCAAATCACTTATCTACAAGAATTTATTTCTGCTTTATTGTTCCATTATTTCCACAAGTATAATTGCCAATTAATTTACCCTTTTTTTCTTTCATTCCAATTAGAATTCTCTTTGAAGTTTCCTGACCATTGAAACAAAGCCCTAGGTTTTAAGCTCTGTGTAGCCAGTGGTGATTCAAATGTCAGCGCTGCAGGCTGTGAAACATCCTTTTTCATTAGCTTGAATAAAGTTACTTATTTAGCTTGCTATCAAGCTATCCTGAATGTTAAATGTCTGCTGAAAATTTGCAGCTGAGATAATATCACTCTTCACACTCCGAACTTTTCAAATACTTTTGTAACTCAATATAGACAAAGAGTAGCATTTTCTTACCATATTTTAAGCTTTTATTGAAAGTACAGGCTATTATAAGATGATAAAACAGATAGGAGGCATTCTCTTTTATCTACAGTTAGAGCTAAGAATATGTTGTGGTATCTGTTTATGTAAAAATAAATTCAAAATCACCAATGGATGTCCATCCTCTTGAAGGCGTACTATTTTGATTAGTTTAAAAAACAGTAGGCAATATGTACCAAACGAAAATGAGAAATCTATGTTCTGTAGCTCCTTTTTATAGCTGTGTTATTTAATAAAAGTTTAGAAATGAGTAAACTTATAAAAAACGGAAAATTTTTGAAGTAAAATGAAACCATTTTATTTCTGTGTCTTGTTTGAACACAGTATTAGATGCTAATTTGAAATGTATAGTTTTCACTAGATTTTGTGAAGATAGAGACATATCTATAATGCCTCTGGGAAAACAAATTAAATGCTGTTAGCCCCAAATGCAATCCTTTCAAATTCTTGTACATTCTGATATTGTACCAAGGTATTGATGTATATCATATCAGAATTTGACTAAGGAGAAATCTGATTCAAGCCTTTTAAAATTATTTTTGTCTCACTGTAACTTTTTTCTCTTACCCTCACTCTGCTCATTTCAATGAGAAAAGATTTCCTTAGGATGCAAGGATGGAAGAAGGAAAGAGGACCCTCTTCCTTCTCTGCCTCATGTACCCCGGGTATCTTTTAGGAAGAGAAGAGAACCAGGAATGCCTGCTCCCCTCTTTCTAGATGCATACTCATTCATCTTCAGTCTGTACCCCTTTGGATTGCATCCTGACTCCCGGGGACTTTTTTGAAAAAAATGCTTTCTTTTTCATTTCTCCTCCTCAGCTCTCCCTACATGGATAGGTGATTATGTCTCCCTAATGTGGGACACTCCCCTCAGATGCATCCTCCAAACTGGAAAGAGGTAATTTCCAAAACCTTAAACTTGTTGACTTAGAACTGGGCTTGGGGAAGGTAACGCAGAAACCCCACATGACGGCATAAAGGTCTTGTCTTGTGTTTTCTTTTCTTTTCATTTTTTTTCTTTTTCCTCTCCTTTTCCTCTCCCTTCCCTCTCCTTCCCTTCCCTCCCTCCCTCCCTTCCTTCCCTCTTTTTTTTTTTTTTTTTTTTTTTTTTTTACGTAGTCTCTCTGTGTCTCCGGGCTACAGTGCAGTGGCGCGATCTAGGCTCACTGCAGCCTCCCCTTCCTGAGTTAAACGATTCTCTTGCTTCAGCCTCCCGAGTAGCTGGGACTACAGTCACAGCTAATTTTTGTATTTTTTAGTACAAATGGGTTTGACCATGTTAGCCAGGATGGTCTTGAACTCTTGACCTCGTGATCTGCCTGCTTCGGCCTCCCAAAATGCTGGGATTACAGGCATGAGCCACTGCCCCCTGCCAGGGTAAAGGTGTTTGTTTGTTTGTTTGTTTGTTTTTTATTTTCTTTTCCAGTCAGGCTTTTGCCCTCCCTCTCCCAGTACAAACTGGTAAAAGGCCTCAGAATTTTTCAGCTGCCCTTACCCCTCCCCTTGTTTCATTTTGATACATGTTTTCTCATAACCTGGTTTATCTGTTCTTCCCTTCAGGCCATCAGACTCCAAACAGTCAGACAACCAGAGCCTCTGACAATGGCTCCTGCTGCTGAGAGCCCTTAGGCCCCTGAGGAAGCTCTTACGGCATTTCCTCAAAACAGCGCCCCTTTTCAGCAGGAAGCAGTTAAGATCTGTCTTCGTCCTTATCCTTATTCTAAGGACAGTTAGATGCGCTTCATTAGAGGGGTCAATGAGACAACCAGGTGCGAGGGATCAGGAGAATCGCCAATCAGCCTGCCCACTGAGGTGGAGCCTCGAAGTTCACACATTTGCACAGGGAGGAGCCTGGCCCCTCCTCTTCCTCTGTGGAACGTGGGATTCCAACGCTGGGGCAGGAAGCACTCCAGCAGGGCACTCTGGCCTTGCAGAGGATCACTGGTTCCTCATTTTCCCCCTTTTCAAACAATAAAATCCGTCTTATTCTTTTCCTGGCCGTGGGACAGACAAGAACACCATCTTTAGCTGAACTAAGGAAAAGTCCTGCAACACATCCATCCATATATACGAGGAGATAGGAAGAAAAGTATGTTAGATTTTTACTTTACTGTCCTCAACAGGGTGATAATGTGTTATATCGTATCCCCCCGAATTTTTTCTTTACTGCCTAGAATATAACATGTATTCAGCATGATCTCTGATATTGATGTTGATGAGAATAATGAAGTCAGCTGAAGTGTATACAGTATGCAAATTGTATATGTATCAATGATTTGGCATAACTGATATCAACATTAATGAAATTGTATATCATTAAATGAAACAAAATATCAGAGAAATATATCTTTATAAAGCAGGGTACAATGAACATAAGCTTGATCATATTAAAGGCAGTGTAGTACCACTTAAAGAAATAACTTTCTACTTGAAAGTTATTTACATAACTTTACATTATCTACTCAGTTTTAATTATACCTGTATAAATTAAGTACAATGATAACACAAATTCAATTGTGTGGGCACTAAATAACATAGAGTCAAATTTATATGATGGCCTGTTGAAAATGTATATGTGTAACATTTGACATCTGACAATGTACCATAGCAAAAGAACCAAACATTGCAATAGCTTACATAAGCTAGAACTGTATTTCTATCTCACATAGTTACACAGAAATTGGCCGTTCCTCCAGTTACTTTAAGGATGACAGGTAGCTGTTTCATATTCCATGCCTGGCTTTTATCCTTTGATATTTACCTCTTCCTGACGTGACTTTTGTATTCAGCAAGTGGGGAAGGAATGAAAGTGCAAGGACTATGAACTCACCTTCCAATTAAGAGTGTAGGGGCTAGGGTCCATTGGTGTGCCAGCTAGGAGGTTGTTAAGGAGCCTGAACTTAGAAGGGTCACAACACTGGCTTAATACTTTGCTGTCACTTTCTTGAAATAAGTAACAATTTTTGAACAAGGCTCTGCATGTTTATTTTGCGTTGAACCCTGAAAATTATGTTGCTAGCCCTAAGAAAAATGACTGAGGCATGCATTTTCCCTTTTGAATTCTTACTGGCCAAAATTTGGTTATATAACCACAACTTTGCCACATTAAATGCTTAAGAATGTAATCGCTTGCTGGCAGCCAGGGAGAGCTAAAACTCAGGAGTTTGATATTAAAAGGAAGAAAGAATGCATATTGACTTACATCTAACAGTCTCCGCCAGTGTCCACGTTTTCCTTTTTTTGATTCTCAGAACCTAGCAATATGACAGGCACATAGTAGGTGGCTATAGTTTCTGTTGAGGAAATAAATACATGAAATAAATGAAATCAATAAAACAAACAATTTTTTTAATTTTAGGTGGAGGTATATCATCAAAAGAACATTAGAAAATGAGATTGGCTCAATCTAGTCCCATTTATTATTAGATAAATATTTCCAAAGATTCAAAAGTACTTTCAAAATTCCTGGTTCACAACAGAGAAAAGCAGGTAAGTAGTACATCTATGGAGCTCAATTTCCAGAAGGATAAATAATGTTTGGTCAAATTATGTGATACAGAGGTACAAAAATCTCACACTCTTTAATTACTGGAGAATGTATTAAGTTTCTCCCGGTAAAAGTAGTCTTAACTTGGACACATTTTGGTGTCATACCATTTTACTGTAACCACTTTAACTAAGAGTAATATGTTTTCTAAAAATAGTGTTAGGACAATTACATGTGATTCTGGGTTCCCAGATAATAGATTATTGCTGGTGAAATTAACATAAACACAAACATTTTAGCAATATAGAGTCATTTGGTATAAAGGAAAACAAGCAAATGTATCAAAATAATCACTGTTGTTTGCTATTACTACTGCATAAAGTAACTGATGGTCATTTTGATTACTTAGTATACGGAATAAGGAATTTAGAAATAAGGAATTTAGAAAAAACTGCATAAAAGAGTTATGTAAAAGAGTTTGAAGGTACAAAAAGTGTACAAGATTTGCATTTGTGAAAAATATCCTTATAAAAACCTATTTTGTTCCTGCTACATTACTGAATAAATACAGCATTTGAGTAATTTGTAAATTGTAAATTGTATGCTCATTATTATGAAAATACATTAGAGTACTTAGATGTTGAATTGGAGGATACATGAGCAGAAAAGTAATGCGTAGAAGGCATTATTTTGTTAGTTAGAGTGAAGGCTGAACAAAAATAAAAAGAGACTTTAATTATAATGACTCAGGAAATAAATTTATTTCTGTCTTATGTAATGTGCAGGATATATATTTGGAATCCTCTCAAATTAGTCATGTCAGTATTAGTTAGGGGTTCTACCATCCTTGAAATATGATTTTCAAGGTTGTTCCTTTCATAGCCATTCACAGGTGGGAAGAAAAGTAAGAATGAGTCCAGGCCAAGTTTCTTTTAAGCAAGTGAAATGGAAATTGTTGAAATGTTTTCTACTAACATTTTGTTGGTGAGAATTTAGACATACAGTCAACTACTTAGAAATGAGATAAGAAAATGTAATCTAGCTGAGAAGCTTTGTACCTAGGGAAAAAGAGAAGATTACTTTGAGGGAATAAATAAGTATTGTAAAAATACTTCCCCAAATACATTATTTACAATTTAAAAATTGTGTTTTAAATGATCATTTCTTAAACTGCTTTTATTTAGGACAAATTTATTTACACTTACAGAAAAATTCAAAAAGACAGGTCAGAGTTCCTGTGTACTCCACTTTGTTTCCATGTTATTAAATTCTTTTTTTTTTTTTTTTTTTTTTTTTGAGACGGAGTCTCGCTCTGTTGCCCAGGCTGGAGTGCAGTGGCCAGATCTCGGCTCACTGCAAGCTCCGCCTCCCGGGTTCACGCCATTCTCCTGCCTCAGCCTCCCGAGTAGCTGGGACTACAGGCGCCCGCCCCTGCGCCTGGCTAATTTTTTCTATTTTTAGTAGAGACGGGGTTTCACCATGGTCTCGATCTCCTGACCTTGTGATCTGCCCACCTCGGCCTCCCAAAGTGCTGGGATTACAGGCGTGAGCCACCAGGCCCGGCCATGTTATTAAATTCTTAAATGTAATATATTAAATTAAAATAGTTATCTTTGCTACAATTAATAAATATTGATACATCATTATTAACTAAACCCTATACTTTATTCAGATTTCCTTAGCTTTTATTTAATGTCCTTCCTTCACTGCTAGTACACAGGAGAGTATTGGCTTTTTTATGTTAATTTTGTGTCCTTAGCTGAGAGAGCCTAGATGCGATGACAATCCTGTAGCAATGAGCACACCCACTGTCTAGATTTTGGTTTCTACAATACAATTTCCCAAAAATAGTAAAAAAAAAAGATTCTTAGAAAAATGCATGGTTCTAGGACTGGGACAGGAAATAATACAAGGTGAGCCAGTGATACAGCATAACTCTCCACTCACTGAGTGTGGGGTATACACAGTAACTTTGTTCAAAATGGTACAGTATGGAAAATAAGAAAAATAAGTGAGCTTTTAGTGTACACCCCAGACAAAGACTACATCAATCAGTCAGGTGATCAAGGTAAACATCTTGATAATTTATGTTGATAGTAAGTACCCTATATATGATACAATGAAATGGGGCTCTGTGGTCTTCTCCCAAAAACATATGGCTGTAGTCTGATTATGACAAAAAATGTATTCTGCTGATGTTGAATTGAATATTCTATAAATTTCAATAGGATCAAGTTTATTGGTAGTTATGCAAAGTTCAACTGTGTCTGTACTGATTTTCTTCCTGCTGATCTATTACTGCAAGAGAGGCGTTGAAACCTCAAACAATAATGGTAGTTTCCTTTTCAATTACATAAACTTTTGCCTTATATGTTTCGATGCTCTATTGTCAGTTTGTTAAAGTTTGCTGTGTCTTCTTGGAGAATGGTCCCTCTTTTCATTATGTAATGTTTATCTTTATCTCTGAACATTTATCTTGTTTTGAAGCATGTTTCTTCAGCAATGAATATAGCTACTTCAACCTTCTTTTGATTGATATTAGCACAGTATATATTTTTCTATCCCTTTTAAGTTGAATTTTTACATAAGTGGACTTCTTTTATAAAATATATAGTGGAATCTTCTTTGTTGATTATGACAATCTGACCTAATGATAGTATTTAGACCATTTACATTTAAATTGATTGTTGAAATACATAGATTAATGTCTACTATGTTTCTAATTGTTGTATATTTATTGTACTTAATCTCTACTTTTCCTGTTTCTTCCTTTTCTGCTTTTAATTGAGAATTGTTACCATCGTATCTTATCTTTTTTAGCATATCGGTTTTAGCATATATTGCTTTAAAATATATATTTCAGTGAATGTTCTTGAGTTTATAGTACATTTTTAAAACTATCTTACCTCCAACTTTAAATAATACCATAAGGCATCACGTTAGTACAGGTATGTTGTAACAGAGTGATTAGTAAATATTTTCCAGATTTTTCAAGTTGAAACTAAAATCTATTCAACCATGAAATCTATTAAACTACTTATGAATTTAGCATAGATGATTATAGACTGGAATATTCTGCAAAATTGGGGGCCACAAAGTAAATAACAATTAAGAATTGCATAATAAACATTATATAATTTATATGTATTTTACAAACTACATTATAACTTACTAGAATTTTCTGTCCAAGGGAAACAAGACAATATCATAAAGCAGTGTATAGATCATGAGTTTCAGAAACATAACTGAAATAAGACATTTTACATATTTCCACCACTTCCCCATAAGTAATACATAAAACACTTTCTAAATATTATAATCTATTTCACATAATTTATAAGTACAATCTTCCGCATTTAAATGATTTGAGTATAATATTTTTATTAGTCTTAGTGTTTAAAAATCTTTAAGAAAGATATGCTTTTATACTTATTTAATCTATGTGAGTCATCATATAAATATTAGAGAATCTGGCTGGGCGCGGTGGCTCATTCTTGTAATCCTAGCACTTTGTGAGGCCAAGGCGGGTGGATCACCTAAGGTCAGGGGTTAGAGACCAGCCTGCCCAACGTGGTGAAACCCCATCTCTACTAAAAATACAAAAATTAGCCAGATGTGGTGGTGGGTGCCTGTAATCCCAGCTACATGGGAGGCTGAGACAGGAAGAATTGTTTGAACCCAGAAGGCAGAGGTTGCAGTGAGTTGAGATTGCACCACTGCACTCCAGCCTGGGTGACAGAGGGAGACTCTGTCTCAAAATAATTAATTAATTAATTAATTAAAAATTAGAGAATCTGAAAATACAGAAAGTGATGTAACAAGGGTAAATTGTACTTTAAAAAGTAAAATTTGCTACTGTGTTTTATAAATTCTTGATACTACTTTATCTTATTAGCCTCAAAGTAAAGGAGGATTGTCTACTGCAGAAAATAACAAATATCAACCACTTTCAAGTGAATTATAAAATAATACCTAATAATAAAGCAACAATTTGGGTAATTGTGGTTTCACTTAAAATATTTTGTTTGCAATATTAAAGGTATTATCTTATGTTGTACGGAAATCAATGAAATGAATTTCTTGAGTGAGTTGCTCATTTTCCATCCTCTTTTTGTGTAGGATAGTATGGACAGCTCCCTAAGGAAAACTTATCTAAATTTATATTTGTGATATATTTTTGAATTGTCTTCCTTTCCTATTAAAATGAAGTATGTTAGGTGAATGATGCTGTGACCTGGCAGTGGAATCAGCCATATGTTGTTGATATAATGATGGAAGAATATGAACAAGTGCTATTGAAATGATCCAATGATGCTGTTTTAATTTAGAAAAAAAGAAGAATATAACAAATTTTATAGGATCAGCTCTTAGCTGTATTTATTTTAACCTTACTGTAATGTAAGTTATGCACAAGGCTAAAACATTTACACAGAGGAACTATTTTTATAGAATCTTTAAATTCAGAATCCCATTTTTTAGGTCATCCATTCAAGGAACCAATATATGTTGGACTTATAAAGTGTAGTGGGTACAGGGACCACTGATTTCAGGCTTTTAAATAACTGTACATAGTAAAGGCTTAAGGAAAGAATATGATTATGTATGGTTCTGCCTTCTATGAACTTGAAGTCTAATAGAGAAACTTAGGTAAGAAACTAAGCATAGCTGAATATCAAAATGACTTTATTAACATTTTCACATTGTTGCAATTGGAGTATAAAAGCAATGGTTCATTTTGTTATCCAAAGATGAATAATAAATTCAAATGTGCTGTGATGTTTTATAAGACTCACGAATTAGAATTATTATTATTTATCATCCTCATCTTCATTATTATAAATGGAAGACAAGAGTGTGGGTTAGAAGAGTGTTGCAGGCAGAAGGCAGGATGCTATGTAAGAAAAAAAGTCTGGAGACATGAAAGAGTATTCCATCTTTGCACTAAAAGCCTTTTGTATAGTTAGATTTAGTTTGCAGTGAAATAAATACGATTGAAGAGAAGGATAGAGAAATAGCCAAGGACGGCATTATGAAAAGAATTACATGCCAAATAACAATTTAGATACCTATCTTATCGAAAAATAAATAACAGATTTATATTTTAAAAGATTTGCATTGTCAATGTTCACTCTTGTGACTGGGTGAAGCGTGGATTGGGAAGGATTCAAGGGGAATGAGAGGAAAAATATATATTTTAGATTTTCATCAGTACAGCAATGTCGGTAATTAAAAAAATAAAAGCTCCCTAATAAACACATAAAACTGACAGATTAGATCAACAACTACCCTTTTAAGCAAAGCTAACAAGGATGAAAGCACAAGAAAACACCAGAACTCAAAAATGAAGCAGAAATTCAACCTTGAGATAATGGAGGATGTGTGGGTAAGATAATGACAGAAAAAGAGAAAAATTCCAGTCTTGCTAACCAAGGAGTGTATAGGTTTGAATCACTGTGTAGGACATCAGGAGGGGTTTTACTATATCTAAGTAGATAACAAAGATAATGAAAATATATAAACAAAAACGTATAAAAGCAGAAAATGAAGTTGAATCAAGATGACAGGAGAGTCTCCCATCTAGAGAAAGTTTCCTCAAAGGTGGGACTGCTCGCTCAGGTGAAACAAGAAGAGTGAGAAAGTCACACACTGAAGCTGCACTTGCAGCAAGTATCGATGGGCCGCATGTGACTATTGAGCCCTTAAAAAATGTAGCTGGGCACAGTGGCGTGTGCCTGTAATACCAGCTACTCAGGAGGCTGAGGCAGGAGAATTGCTTGAATCCAGGAGGCGGAGGTTGCAGTGAGCGGAGATCACACCACTGAACTCTGAACTCTAGCCTGGGCTACAGAGCAAGACTCCTTCTCAAAAAAAAAAAAAAAAAAAAAAAAAAAAAAAAAAAAAAAAAAAAAAAAAAAGGAAAAGAAAGAAAAAGGCAAAACTGAAATGGGAATAAATGCACACTAGATTTCCAAGACTTGGGACAAAAATATCTGGCCGGGCCCGGTGGCTCAAGCCTGTAATCCCAGCACTTTGGGAGGCCGAGATGGGCGGATCATGAGGTCAGGAGATCAAGACCATCCTGGCTAACATGGTGAAACCCCGTCTCTACTAACAAAAAAAAAAAAATACAAAAAACTAGCCGGGCGAGGTGGCCGGCGCCTGTAGTCCCAGCTACTCCGGAGGCTGAGCCAGGAGAATGGCCTAAACCCGGGAGGCGGAGCTTGCAGTGAGCTGAGGTCCGGCCACTGCACTCTAGCCTGGGCGACAGAGCGAGACTCCGTCTCAAAAACAAACAAACAAACAAACAAAAACCTATAATGACCCCAGTAATAATATTTCATATTGATTACATCTGAAATTATATCTTAAATATATTGGTTTAATTAAAATAGATGAATAATAATAAATAATATAGAATAATAAATAAATAATAATAAAGAATAACAAATTCAAATATGCTGTGACGTTTTATCAGACTCATGAATTAGAATTATTATTATTATTTATCATCCTCATCTTCATCATTATGAATGGAAGACAAGGATGTGGGATAGAAGAGTATTGCAGGCAGAAGGCAGGATGCTATGTAAGAAAAAACATTTCTTCTGGCTTTTCTTTCACTTTTAACAAAAAAGTGGCTACAGGAAAATTTGAGATTACATGTATGACTTGCATTATATTTCTGTTCAGCAGCTCTTTCTGAGGGAATAATCTTTTAACACCAGAGATCTCCACAGCTAGCCCTCATATTATTATTTGTTGATGGTGTTAACACTGTAAGCCACTAGAATTTAATTTATTCCTTGCTTTTGTTTTAAGATATAAATCTTATTTTTGAATCCTCATTTCCAAACAGAAAAGCAAACCCAAGTTAGAAAACTATATTCCCCTTAACCATTTAAAATGACAATTGTATTACCTAATGCTATTTTTATACGTCCTTACTATATTTCTGATTTTTTAAATTCATATTTTATATAAATTTTAATATCTGTTGATGAAAATTTCTACTAATTGATCTTATTTTCCAATTGGTTTATTTGTTCACAACAGTTTGTTTTCCCAAACACATTTTAAAATAATTATGATATATTTATAATTATAAAAATTTCTATTAAGGTCTTCTTTAATGGAAAGTAAACTTAAAAATTACTTTAGAAGTGGGAAGCTGAGGCGGGTGGATCACGAGGTCAGGAGATCGAGACCATCCTGGCTAACAGGGTGAAACCCTGTCTCTACTAAAAACTCCAAATATTAGCTGGGTGTTGTGGTGAGCATCTGTAGTCCCAACTACTCGGGAGGCTGAGGCAGGAGAATGGTGTGAACCTGGGAGGAGGAGCTTGCAGTGAGCAGAGATCGCACCACTGTACTCCAGACTGGGCGACAGATCAAGATTCTGTCACAAAAAAAATTTATAGTAATAATAAAATAAAATGACTTTAGAAGTGATATCTGTTGCAGTATTGGTGTATTCTTCTAACAGCATAATGTGTATTTCCAAAACTGTCAGTTTAGTTTTATACTTTTTCATAATTCCTTAAGTGTATTTCTTATATTTAACTAACTCATATTTTCATCTACTTTATGATTTATTCTTCTGCATTAGAATTTTCTAACTTATGATGGAAGAAATGTTCAACTGTATTAAAAATAAGAATGTAATATTTTATTTTATTCAACCAAAAATGAGAGCTTTCCTTGTTTCCGTTAGAAATTTATTGTTAATACCACACATCTACAGCCATCTGATCTTTGACAAACCTGAGAGAAACAAGAAATGGGGAAAGGATTCCCTATTTAATAAATGGTGCTGGGAAAATTGGCTAGCCATAAGTAGAAAGCTGAAACTGGATCCTTTCCTTACTCCTTATACGAAAATTAATTCAAGATGGATTAGAGACTTAAATGTTAGACCTAATACCATAAAAATCCTAGAGGAAAACCTAGGTAGTACCATTCAGGACATAGGCATGGGCAAAGACTTCATGTCTAAAACACCAAAAGCAACGGCAGCAAAAGCCAAAATTGACAAATGGGATCTCATTAAATTAAAGAGCTTCTGCACAGCAAAAGAAACTACCACCAGAGTGAACAGGCAACCTACAGAATGGGAGAAAATTTTTGCAATCTACTCATCTGACAAAGGGCTAATATCCAGAACCTACAAGGAACTCAAACAAATTTACAAGAAAAAAACAAACAACCCCATCAAAAAGTGGGCAAAGGATATGAACAGACATTTCTCAAAAGAAGACATTCATACAGCCAACAGACACATGAAAAAATGCTCATCATCACTGGCCATCAGAGAAATGCAAATCAAAACCACAATGAGATACCATCTCACACCAGTTAGAATGGCGATCATTAAAATGTCAGGAGACAACAGGTGCTGGAGAGGATGTGGAGAAATAGGAACACTTTTACACTGTTGGTGGGATTGTAAACTAGTTCAACCATTATGGAAAACAGTATGGCGATTCCTCAAGGATCTAGAACTAGATGTACCATATGACCCAGCCATCCCATTACTGGGTATATACCCAAAGGATTATAAATTATGCTGCTATAAAGACACATGCACACGTATGTTTATTGCAGCACTATTCACAATAGCAAAGACTTGGAATCAACCCAAATGTCCATCAGTGACAGATTGGATTAAGAAAATGTGGCACATATACACCATGGAATACTATGCAGCCATCAAAAAGGATGAGTTTGCATCCTTTGTAGGGACATGGATGCAGCTGGAAACCATCATTCTTAGCAAACTAACACAAGAACAGAAAACCAAACACCACATGTTCTCACTCATAGGTGGGAACTGAACAATGAGATCACTTGGACTCAGGAAGGGGAACATCACACACCGGGGCCTATCATGGGGAGGGAGGAGGGGGGAGGGATTGCATTGGGAGTTATACCTGATGTAAACGATGAGTTGATGGGTGCAGCACACCAACATGTCACAAGTATACATATGTAACAAACCTGCACGTTATGCACATGTACCCTACAACTTAAAGTATAATAATAATAAAAAAAATAAATAAATAAAAATAAAAAGAAAGGAATCACTGAAAAAAAAAAAAAAGAAATTTATTGTTAGAGGTTTATTTAGAAGAATTTTAAACACTTATTACACATATTTTTTTAATAATAGTTTTCTGCTTATTATCCTAGATCTCTAAAATATCTAGTATGTAATGTGCATAAGTGAATATTTACTCTTTCATTTTCTTTTTTATAATTTTAATGATTTAAAATGAATATATATTTATTTTTAAAACTGCCCGTCACCATAAAATACAAACAAAACCAAAAGTATGAGATACATTTTAAATACTTTCATGTAAACTAATAAAATTGATTTCTGTTTTCTGTAGTAAATACATTTTTAAGTATTATTGATGTTTGAGTGTTATTAAGTGTTATGTAGCTTTCTATTACTGCTACAAATATTTTGTATGGACCTCATTTTTTCCCACACTTATTCATTCTTGCACGTTTGAAGTCCTTTTCATGAGTGTTTTGTGTCCGTAATAATGCTGGACAGAGGGAGTGACAAGTCAGAAACCTGTGATGAGATTACTCTTACCTGGAAATGTTCATATTTGCAATGCTCTGAGAATACTGCCTTACTCATGCTAAGTATTGCGCATCTATTCACTTATTCACATATTAAGTACTATAGTTATTATGTGATAGCCATATTCTGTCATCGTAAAATAAAATAGTACTTCAATCATTCATTGGTTAATCCGATTGCTAGCACACAGCAGAATTTCAAGAGTAATATTTTTGCTTCACTTTGAATTTCATTGTACTAATTTACTACACTTGGCTGCCATGTCCTAAGTATCAAATAATTTGACATGGATATTCTAATTTACCAGTTATTCATAGTTCATTAAAGTAACTAATGTTGCCTTCATGTAAAAGAAACGGAGATGTTTGTAAAAATGTCCTGCTAACTAAGATGCACTTGCCAAATACTGGAATTATCAAACTGACTGAATTATAATTCTTGAAATTATTAGACTAGGAAAGACTAGACATAGAATTACAAATCTGATCTCATAGTTGGAGGAAAGAAAGAATGTCAATAGCAACAGCATAAATAGATGGTATAGTAAATAGGAATGACAAAGTGTAAACTCTCAAGTTTTAAAAATTCAACCGACTGGACTATACTTCCTAAGGATACTAGCATATGTGAATCAAATGATAAATATTATACTTAAGGCTAGAGGGAAAACGTCTAAGTTTGCTAAATGGTTATTATTCTACTAAAATCGTCCAGGCACAGACTCAGAGTGGTGCTGTTATCATAGTGTGGTTTGGTTTATTTAAAATGTTCTTTTCATTTGTCACATTGAATTGGAAAACCTGTATGTAGCCTCTTAAAATTTTATACCAAGTTTATTATGTAAAAGGTGTCTTTTCTATTTGGTTTCCAAAACTTTTCACTTTCCTTCCAGTTGAATTCCTGTATTCTATAACTTCCACTTTAGCAAGTATATATAGTCTTATTTTGCTCTTAAGTTTTTTCAAATGGGTTATTTTATTCAAATGAACATATTTCGTATCTGTTCAAAATGAAGAGCTTTTCAATGTGCACAATGAAGAAAACAAAAGAAGGTCTGTATAGGATTATAGAACAGTCCATGGTCCTGGTTCATTCCAAGCTATTTCTTCACATTTTGAGAATGACCACAAAGACAGGGCAGGGTGGGGGAGAGAGAGAGAGAGCAAGAGTGAGAGAGAGAGAAAGCGGAAGAGAGAGAGAAGAGAAAGTGAATCGTCTTGTATTATTGAAATGCACCTGAGACCATCAGCTATTTCTGCATTTTCATTTTTATTTCTTTGAGCTGAGAGGGAACATTTGGAAACAGATTCACCTTGCAAAAATGCAACTTGAGATTCCAGAGATTGCAAGTCAAGTCACACTGTCATGGTCATCAAAATAGTTGGTGCACTAAGAGGTGTTCCTAGAAGAAATGTATTCACAATAAATTTTTGATTTTCAGAAGTTCAAGTACTATTGAATTTATTAACTTCAAGATAAATTTAGAGGCATGAATTTGTGGATATCAAGAATCTAAATGAAGTAAAATGTCCTATTTTTGAAACATGATTTCAAATATATCTTTCATTCTAAATAAGGTTTTGACAATAAAGTTTATATTGAAAATTTTAAAATAAAAGTTTTTATTAAAAATACCCAATTTCCTAAAGTCACAGTGAGCGAAAATGGTTGCATATAAGCCAATTCATGAAAAATTAAATGTTTTTGAACTGCATTTTTCTTATACATTGGTAACTCATGTTGTATTAACTTAGATTATTAATATAGTCTATTTCTTATTGGACATTTCTTAATAGGTGGTAATATGTGAGAAATGGAAACATAAAATATGTTTATGTTTTAGTCATGTATCCTCTAACTCTATATATCCCTGTAGAATTTGCTTGGAATGTTTATGTAGATTGTATTCATGTTATTTTAGACACAACATTCAGAAAAAGGTATTGATATTACTTCTCTCCTTTCAGGAGAAACCTTGACTCAGAGATATTAAACACTCACTGGCAGAGCACTAGAAGAGCTGGAGCTCCTTTTATTTTATTGAATAGGACCTTTGTGACAAGACTTGCCAGACATGAGGAGTCCCAGGATAAGACCCAGTTATGAACTTTCTTACCTGTGGTCATAGGTCTTCTTTCTCACATGGTGGCCAGGAATAAGTTAGCTGTGCAATAAAAGAAGTAGCACTCCTGATAATTTCTTTCAAGTACAATGAAATTAATGTTCTTCAGAGTCCATTGGTAATTGTGCATGTTGCTCAGATGGTTTCTGGGTGTCAAGGCTCTAGATAGCTGGACCTTCAAGACTCTTCTGGAAAAGGTTCTGGAGGCATCTCTGACTTTTATAGTATGTGTCTTTTGAAACATAGTGTCTATGTTTGATAAACTTGGTCACCCTGTGGATGACTAATTGTGTATGATCAATGCCGGCTTTATATAATGTTTTGGAAGTACTGTGAGTGTGTGTCATATAATGTTTACTGATTTAGACCTCAATTTCTTAGGTTACTCCTGTTTCACCATAAGCCATTGCATGAAATGAAATTAAATACAGAAATATGATGGTTCAGTTAATGCTCAGTGGTGCAATAAAAAGAGGATGAATTTGTTCCAGAGAAGTCTATATTGGAATCTTGATATTTCAACTTAGTTTGTGATCTTGGGGAGCTTGACAAGCCACCATGAACCTTTGTTATTTTCACCAAGAAAATGAGAATGATAATTTATAACTTAGTGCTATTGTCAGAATTAAACAAAAACAATAATTTCTATGATTCCAGAAAGATGGTGTTTAATACTAATATAAATTTTCTGTTGAATGACCTACTATGACAGAAATTAATATTTTTTAAAAAATCAGCTAACCGAAGTAAGACATTCAGCTACGCATATATTAGGTGGAAGAACAATTCTTTGCTTATGGTGTATTGGTTATTTTCTGTCTGAACAGTCTTTTGCTCTTAAATGCTTAGGAATTAAAAATAACCCAAGAATCAAGAATGGCTGTATTCTAATGTTTGTTCTATCAGTTCTTTTTTTCATCCATGCCATGGGGTTCTTTCTCTGTGTCCTGAGAAATGCCTTCATGACCAACAGGAAATGGTCTGGCCTGGACAATGGATTTGGTTAAGTAATAAGAAAATATTTATAAGCTATCTAGAATAGAGCTGAGTGATAAATAGCAAAAAACACATTTTACAGATACGGTCACATAGTTAAACACAAATGAAATTCAAGTTTACAGAAAAAAAACTAATAATATATCTAATATTATTTCACGAATAAATGGGAACTTAATTTTCAGATCACCATTTTGAACTAAAATTGGTTTCATATTGAACTCATTTTCTCCTCAAAATATTTTTAGTATTATGAGCTTCTCTGGGAGAGGGAAACAAATCTATTTATGCTTGAACTAGTTATTTGAACATTTATTTTATACCATTACTTTACAATTTGTGAACTCTAGAATGTTTTATTGACACGGATAAAGTGCTGGAATAACTAGGTTTTCAGGACTTGAAATTAAAATAATTGTGCCGAGTGAGCTGATTACTGGTTCCTAGAATGTAGAAAGGGAAGGAGAAAGCAAGTTGCTAAGGAAATTAAGGGTTTGCTTTCTCCATGATATACCTTATTATCACACTGATTTTTCTGTATGTTTGCCAAAATGTTCTGATATTTAAGAATTAGTTTATCTGAATACTTTAATTGTAATTATGTCTCTAGTATTGGTTTCCTAAATACAGGTAATAAACGTACTACTGTCGTTGTTCTGTTAACCATAAAACAAAAACAAAACAAAACAAAACAAAAAAACTGAATAATAAGTATTCTATCTAGTTGGGTTTTCCATAAAGATAATTGAAAGAGACCTTCAAATGTTTCCATTAAAAAGTCTTGGTGAATTTTCCCCAGGTTCTAACAAACTATACCAAAATAGAACTCATTTCATGGAAAAAAGGAATCCCACAGCACTTCTTTTTAATAACTGTTCAGCTACAAAATTTTATTGGTATCTTTTTATGTTCCCGCTAGAGGATGTAATGCACAAAAGCATTGCCACGGAACATATAAAATTACAAATGAAATTTATTGTAAAAAGTAGAATGTCTTCTAGACTGGTGTCAGTATTTATTTCATTCATAAACCAAAACTGCAGTATAATATATTCATTGTCAGCAAGTTCATGTGTGTAAATTTCCATCCAATGTTATTGACTGATATAAGACAGATATTGAAAAGACAATTTAAATTTACTCTTCCAAACATAAACTGTTCCACAAAAGCACTGTAAAAACTCCTTCAAGATTTTGGGTTGTGCTTGACATTTATGGTTAACTACATAATTTGGTCGTGTCATAATCCATTTTGTTTGGCAATTTGGCATTAAACGCCTGAAGAGCAGATTGGATCCTCACCACCTCACTAGTAGACAGCTTGAGTCTATGACGAAGCAAGCAAGAGAAAAGATCTAGACGACGCTGACCAGGTGGGGAGAGTTTATTTACACGGTCTCTGATCTCTAGTAGTTGCAAAAGTGCTGAGTCCTGGGATCCCTGAGTATAGGGGTAGTCCAGCTGCAAAATCAGGTCCCGAATTGCTTCAGGGTCAAAGTGCATGCTGTAGCCAAACACTTGAATGTTATTGATTTTCATATAGCCCAGGTTCCGGGAAGGGTCAATAAACTCCAGAGGTTCGTAGTAAATGCTTTCATTACCATTGGGGCCGTTGGACTTGATTCGGCTCCTCAGGTAGATGTGTACTGTCTCAAAAAATGTCTTCCATTTGTTCCCCAGAGTTAATGTCCAGTTATAACACTGCAGGGGGAGGTCCAACTTAGTCCGCTCCCAGTCTGGAAAGCTGTTTTCATTCACAGGCATAAACCAGCTCTCAGAGTGGCTGCCTCCGAAGGGATTGACGTAAACAGCCAACACTGGCTCCAACGTGCTGTTTTTAGTTAAGCAAATCTGTAAAGAGAGACCCAAAATCATATGGACCAGACTTGACTTGTACTTATTACTCTTCAAGGTGAGGAGCATCCGCTTACGCCAGGAGGGATCAAACCAGCTATTGAGGCGCATGTCATTGCTGATAAAAATGGCATGGACTTCTATTCGTCTGTCCGTTTTCTGCAGCAGATATTTCATTTCGAGATCTTGCAGGTCAGTTTCAAAGCCAATATAGTGATCGGTGGACTCGGCGACTTCAGGCTTGCAGAGCCCCTGGCTGAGCATGTAGCCGGTGTTGCAGGTGCCACAGCGGGTGCGGTTGTCTGGTGCGCATGTCAGGCAAGCGGAGGCGTCTCCCACTGTGCAGGGCAGGAACGCGGTGCAGACCACCTGGTCGTTCGGACACGTGCACGAGTGCGTCTCTTCTGAAAAGCTGCCTAGGAGGCCGTTCTCATTGCAGTAGAGAAAAGACTGGATGCGAGTAAGCCAGTAGGTCGAGGTTCTAGAAATACAAAACAAAACGAATCTACATAAATACAAAGATATTTTGTGTACTGCAGTAAACCTTAGCTCAGAAATCTTCACTATCATTTCTTCAGGTCATCTCCAGCCAGTAATTTAAAAGAAATAAAATATTCATAGAACTTATAATTAGACTATATAATACAAACACACACACGTGTGTGTATATTCCATTTATCACTGTGCAAAACAAGATTAGAGCTATACTTGATCTGAACTGCAATGCGTTTCTAAATATGTGATATCTTCTAAAGAGATTGCATGCTATCTCATTAGTGCACATGGAAGATAATTGTAGATAAAAATAGGTCATTATTGTTTTGAAATAACAACAAAAAGAAACGTAAGTGATTTTATCATAAAATATCTGTAGGAGAATTAGAGCATATAAATGGTGATTGTTCATTCATTTACTCTTAGCTTCATAGACCACTAGTGTTGCAGGAAGCATGAATAGAAAGTAAAAGAAAAATGAAAGAAAACCAAACGGCTCTAAATTGTCAATCAGTGTATTTAGATGCTAGGGTTGTCATCAACATTGAAAGAACATGTACCCACTCAAAAAGATCATATTATTAAAACATGCTTGAGTTTATTCTTACAGGCTGTTCAAGAAAATAGTTGAAAATATCTCATTAAAATCAACAAGCTCCTTCAATAAGGGGTAAGTGTGTTAGTTTAATGTGTTTGATTTGAGTCATTAACATTTTTTTTTTCTAATCAGGTTAATCATGATTCCAATTTCAAATCTCACTTTTCCGATTTTCTCATGTTATTTAAACCATTTTGGTGTTTTAAAACCAGTAAAATAATGAATGAAGAGCAATGGCCTTGTAAAAACACAATTCCTTGTTTTTAGTTTGTTGCTTTCTCATACTGGATGTATGATCATGGGAAAAGTTGCACAGCATCTATAACACACAGTTCTCTCATGTGAAAAATGGGAATAGTAATATCTTCCAGGTTGAGATTTTGTGAGAAATAAATTAGGGTGTAACTCTGTGCATGTACTTAGAATATTGCAAAGTGTCTGTTTCACAGTAGATACACAACAATTCTATTTTTGGTATTCTTATGAGTTTTTGGTGTTCACATTTAATACGTTTGGGATTTCCTGCAAAATATATATGCTGCACTCAGTCCTTTAAATATCTACTTACTATTTTTCATAGCACCTTTTTCTGCTTAAGATTTTGTATTACTGTGTATTTACTTATTTATATTGTTTCTCTCATTACATATAACACCCTTTTGCCAAACTCTTGTATGTTTTCTTTCATAGCTATATAACCTGTGCCCAGTAGAATTCCAGGAGATAACAAGCCTTTAATATTTATTGAATATTGAATAAAATGCATGGATTAGCCAAAGGAATATTTTCTAAAGAAGCGTATTTTTAAGTGAAATTTAAATGCTAAACTGAACATTTAATACACTTGGGAAATCCTAGCTCTGAAGTAGCACGTAGTAAAGTAATACAATACTTTATTTGACATTTGCACAATTAAAAACATGCAAAAACCTTTCTTGTCCAGCTTCTCTAAATGCAACTGCATTATATATACTCAGAAGAAAATAAAAAAGTAAATCAAATCTAAGCCAACCATAAAACATTTTCCTCTTAATTCTTTCTTATACTGAAAATCACTGATTGAAATCTTAAACCTATTAGATTCATGGCTTGAACATGTCTCCCAAAGTTCATGTGCTGGGAACTTGGTTGCTAATGCAGTGATATTGTGAGGTAGTATCTAATGGAATATGTGTCCTTGGAGAAATGCCCTCATGAACAGATTAATGCCCTTATCTTGGGAGTTAGTTTCTTATAATTAGGCAAGTTTGGCTCCTTTTTGCTCCCTGTCTTGCCCTCTCTTTGCCCTTCTGCCATCAGATGATGCAGCAAAAAGGCCCTCCCCAGATGCCATTCTTTTGATCTTGACTTTCCAGACTCCAGAAACCTGAGCCAATATATTTTTGTTCATTATAATGACCAACTCTGTGACATTCTCTTAAAGCAGCATAATGTGGACTAAGATAATTCATTTTTTAAGTCCTCCAGATACTTTTAAGACAAATTCTCTCAAAAAATATCCCAAAAGCATGCCCAGTGTGTTGTGAAAGAACAAAAATGTGAGGCTGTTTGGCACTTCATAAACATTACATCAATATATAAGTGTCTCTGTTATGCTTGCTGTGGTTCCTTGTTTTCTCACCACAGAATATATGTGCAAAAAGCTTTCTTTTGCTGGTGTATAAAATAGGTTGATTAATCATTTCTGTATTTAGTCATAGAATTCAGATGTTAATACTACAGATTCATCATTTACAGTTACTTACATGTTTATACCATTTCATTCTTTTTTCAATCACATTTTTCCTCATTTATTCCTTCCTTGGTTTTCCTTCTTCCTTTTTTCATTGCTCTCTCTCTCTTGTGCTGTCCTCCCCATTTTTGCTTCTTTATTCAGTTCTTATTTATGTATATCTATGTGTATCTTATTTATGTATATGTATATCTAATATCTAATAGAAACTACATAAAATATACATCCTATTCAGATGAAAATTATATTTTCTTCCCTGAAACCAAAGAATCAATTCCTTGAGCCAACTCATTTCCCACTGTAAGCTCTAATCATATTTCTAAATCATGAGAAGAAAACAATAAATGAAATGAATAGACCTAAGGCAAAAATAGAGCTCACAAAAGTAGGGCACTGTAGAAAGAATCATTTGGACACTTTAGAAAAGCAAGAACTTTTTCCAGCTTTCCATCTTTTCCAATCCTTTGCACGTCTGGCAAATACATTATGGAAGAAAAGCGTTTCAGCTGTTGGATTTCAGCTTCTTGGGTTTCAGCTCTAATATATGAATATTGATAATTCAGCATACTGCCAAAGCTCTGGTACCCTGGGACTAAAGAGATAGCATGTAGATTTTCTTCCTCGCTCCTTTGTGTCCTTTTTCCTCTAGCACCTACCTTTTACTATTTTACTACATTCCATAAAGACGAAATAGATTTTTCAAGAAAGAAGACATGTAGTTACTTGTCTTTTCTTTAATCCTTGTGTAATCTTAGTGAAAGCAGCAGTCAAAAATAAAGACTAAGCACATTTCAGAATTGTATAATGGATTTTTCACATAGTTGGTTCCCCTACCCAACAAGGTAAACTTTAGCTCCCCTTACTTTATCCTAAAACTTCAAAAGAATTTTAGAGACACGTGTCCTGACAATTCAAAATTAGTTCGTATCAAGTGTATTTCCAGTTTGTTTCTTTTTATGCTTATGTATTAACACAAATAAAAGAAGCCACATTTTATTCATGTATACACATTAGTTAGACACACTATTTACGGTCTACTTGGGCTAAGGATTGTGACTGCATAGGTGGCAGGTAGGTCTTCTACTGGTTTTTATCAAACATGTGGCAGTGTTCCTGATATCTGCTTTATAATACTTCAGTAAGCATTCTAAATAAAAGAAGAAAAAAGGAAGGGAGGAAAAAGACAGAGAGAAACTAAGGAAAGGGGAGGGATAAATATATTATGGTGATGGAACTATAGATTATTAAGGAACAGAAGAAGCAAACTAGAACGCAAACTTTAAAAAAGCAATTGACATGATAAATATCATGATTTGGAGCAGTTCAAGGATATAGGCAATCTTAATCTATCCGGAAGAATTTACATTTTGAAAATAATTCCTCAAAAATCTTTTAGGGGAAACAATTATGAGCAGAAAAATACCTTCCAGAGTTCACTTAAAATTTAATTGGAAAAATCAGTCATTAGCTAAAAGGCCATTAATGTTTATATCATGGAGAAATCATGTGACATACTATTTTGAAATGTTTAGACAGCTGTTTATTCTAGTCATCTTTGTTCAACCTATAATATTTTCCATTTATTTAAGATTTGCTCTTCTCCACAGGATACACATTACACATGTTCCAAAAGAGGACTAGAGTAGGAGTGTGAATATCTGACTTTACAGCCATACTTTACCCTGTGACCTGTGACAAGTTACTTAGTCTCTTTAACCTTCAGCAGAAGCTTTGGAATTCAAGCAAACATTTGTTCAAATTAGGATTCTGCATGACTGTGGACTGTCGATAGCTTTCTGAGTCCCAATGTGTTAAACTGTGATTTCACTTGCTGATCTATTGCCAGGATGAAAGGACGTAACATGTAAAACCCATCTACGACAGAGTCTTACACTTAGTAAATGCTCATAATGAAACAACATGAATGAAATGTTTGATTCTAAATATTTTTTGTTTTAAAGAAAATCAACTTAAGATTTGATCATTTCTTTCATAAAAGATGTTAGGTATGAGTGGTGAACCAAATTCCTGGGCCCCACCCCAGACATAATAATTTCTAGGAGTAGGATTCAGGAATCTCATTTAAAATATGCAGTCCCAGAGAACTATTATGTATACAAAGAGGTTGCAAGGTCCATTATGTATGTAAATCAACAACCCAAAATTGTTATTAGGGATTCCTTAAATACCAGCTAACCATCAATATGGAGGAATATGTCTACAAGAAGGTAAGGAAAAGTTGAAACTTCTGTAGGGAAGAGGACAACAGCAGATGGCTTTTAATTTACATGCATTTTGGGGCTCTGTGGCAACCTTGTACAATAAAATTTGTAAAGTGTAGTAGAAATTTTACACATAAGAAGAATAAGCCACACACTAAAGCCTGTCATAATACATCACCTCTGTTCTGGTCCAGTAATATTAACTAACTGTTTGGTGAACATCTCTCATGTCTGGGGCCAGTCACTTTTATTTTCATCTCCTTTCAGTAGTTTGTAAATGCTAACCCCATTTTAAAATTTGAATATTATTGAACCTTATCAATTTTAATGACTTGGTTACATATCTATTAAGCATTAGAATGAAGACAAACTCAGAGGAAAATATCTAAGTATTATTTTTTAAATATGTGTTGAAAGTTTTGTTTCACAGGATAACGGAGTGAGGGAGGGGGCACATGGAAGCACTTAACAACCTCAGGGAAAACAGTCATTTATTGCCATAGCAGGACAACATCAAAGATACAATAACTTTTAATTGTGATATCACATTTAGGTTCTTGAGTGACAATACACTATATTGGCTTAAGACCATTTTCTTAGGAGCCAGACTGTCTACTTTGAATCCTGTTCATTTACTTCACCTGGAAAATAGGAATTAAATATAGGGTTGTGCTAACAATTAAAGCACAATTGCAGGTAAAGCATTTAAAAGAATGTGCACAGAATAAACAGGAAATAAATGTTACCTCTTATTCCTATTATTATGAATGTTATTCCCACTATCATCTTTTAAAGAAATATTGTAGGCATTTTCTTTATTATAGCCACTTTTTTTTTCTCAGAAGATGGAACATTTCATTTTCTCTTCAACAATTCATGCATTCATGCATAATATTACACTATATCCCTGTGTTTCACCTTTTAAAAAATATATGCCATTTTAATAACATGATCAAGACTGTATTTAAATATACTTGTATGCCCTCTTTGTGATCCTTTTGGAACCCTCAAAAATATGCAAAACAATATTGCTCAAATTCAGGACAAACATTCTAGATGTGTAGCGCTTTGCACTGAAGTATTAGAACATATGTTGGTAGAAAAACAATTACCTCGTCTCATGGTTAAATCTGCTCTGAGCAGTAATAATCTTATTTCAAAGGTCCCTTATTCCAATCTTCTAATCCTTTATTGCTCTCCAAATCTGTGCAATGTGGATCCAAACTTTAAAACCTAAACAATATAATTTCAGAACCTTTTTGAAGTTAAAGATTAGCACTTTTTTTTGGTTATGCTATTTTATTTCTGCCTTCATAGATTTGTTATTCTCAGACATGAATACTTTAAATATAAATTTGGAATTAGGCATCCACAGCCATTTAAGCAAGCATAAGCTGATTATTAGCTCAGTCACAGACAGATAAAGCCAAATAAAATTCTGTCACTTTCTCTCTCTTGACTGCTGCTCTGGCCATCTCAGTTTTGGCAGTGCTGCCTAGGGCTCATGTTGACACTCCTGACACACAACAGTTTCACTCTTGGAAATAATTTTACACTCTGAGAAAAGGAAACGTCGCTTTCAAAGATCCTTCAAGTTTGAGTCTCTCAAGAAAGTACACACACACACACACACACACACACTTTAATTTATTAACCTAAATTCAATTATCTACTAATACTTTTGGCTTGCAAGAATGCAATGAATAAGTGCGTGAAGCAGTTGAAGATGTAGGTTATATTTTAAAGATAATATTAGCTGATGTTAATATTCATTGAGCTTTTCTCATGTGAACAGTAGTATTACAAGGATTATTTTATTGTCACAATTCTCACTACTCCCTGATATAAGTATGCCTGTTATCCTAACTTACAGATAAGCACACGAGTTGTAAAAAATTTAAATAACCAGAACGTGTCCAAGGCCAAACAGCTAGTAAGTGCCAGATCTAAAGATATATCCCCTGGTCTCCATTTCTCCAGAATCACAGCTTCTTATGATCATGAACAGATATAATTCAAATAATTTATTACTTCATCTGGTTAAGTGGTGTGCACAGAAAAGTCTGCTTACTTCTCAGAGAACTATAGAAATTTTCTGCCCACATCTATGCTGCATTTGATTAGATAATTTAAAAAAATCAATAGATAAATGTCTCTTCCACTTAAAACATAAAATACAAAAAGAAACACATCAACATTCAAAGTGAGAAACATGAGGCACACAAAGATAAACACAATTACTTTTCTGGAAGTAAAAAATTATCAAAAATACTTATATTTTAAAAATTAGCATACATATGCAATTTTCTATCAAAGATTACTGTCAATTGAAATATATTTTTCACTAAATCATATATTAAGATAAAAGGTTTAAAATGTATTATTATAGGCAAGTTCAGGCTGTTAAGTAGTTAGTGTAATTGAGGAATATTGATACATGCAATTATTTTGCAAATAAGAGCAATCAGGCCTCTCCTATGTTCTTTTATAACATCCTGGTATTCACCCCCCCATAATATTCATTACACCAGGTCACTATTATCAAACCAGCTACATCATTTGTATCCTGTGAGTGAAAACAATTATGTACACATGCGCACATATATAATGAAAACAATTATATATATGTGTATATATATCATATGTTTATTTCACAATTTTATTATCATAAAGTACCTAAATCAGTTTACAGTGTTTATGCTTAAATCTTTGCATTACAACCTTCAAAACCTTTGTTGCTCTTAAAATCTCTGCATTATGAGTTCAAATTTGAAAATCTAAACAATAAATTTTAAGGAATTTAAAAGTATAATATTATTTTTAAATGGTCGTTTCATTTCATCCTTCATAAATCTGTTCATCTGTGACCCTAATATTTGAAACTATATATAAATTTTATATGAATAAATACATTAATGAACAACATGGAGAGGAAGCTAGAAAAGCAAATGTAGACCTAACCTGGAAATGTCCCTGGTTGTGAAGAATTTTTAAAAACATATATTTAACATTGTTTTCTTATTACCCAGTGAGTGGTAGACATTTTAAAACCTGGACTTATTTTCATAATATCTGTTTTTCTTTAAAATATGTTTCCTGATCAATTTCTCATCAGTTTAAAGACAGATCAATACATTTTTCTTGATGAACACTGAAAACCTGAAAACAAATGAAATTGTATCATTTAAATAATTTAATGAAATTTCAGTGTGCTTCTAAAAGTGGTACAATTTAGCATCCCTCCAAACCAAATGTCTGTGGCCTCACTATTTTTGCTCTTTTTACAATCATCGTGTTGTCCTCAATGCTGAATATCAGCTCATTCCTTTGTGTCTCAATTAAAGCAAGAACTTGGTTTCTGAAAATCCTGAATGCAGGGTTTTTTGTAAAATAGCTTTATTAGATTTGTATTTCCAAGCTAATCTACTTAAATTGATCAATTTCTGATTGCATGATACCCCAATACCTTTCATATAAAAATCTAAATTATTTTGAAGTCTTTACATTCTGACAACATCTAGTTGTCATTACTCAATAAAATATTTTCTTTGAAGCCTTTACATTCTGACAACATCTAGCTGTCATTACTCAACATATTTTCCACACTTACAAATCTGTCCTTGTTACCGTCCTAAATATGTCATGTACAATTTCAACTACCTGGAATTTTCTTTTACAGAATCGAATGTCCTTTTTCCTCTGCTTAGCCAGTTCAAGATTTAAATTCAATTTTTCTTACCCTAAATGATCTTCCTTAACAATCTAACTTAGAATGACTTACTTTTTTGGACCAGTGTATTAATTGTTATAGATATTACTGTATTTGTAATTCAGCCCTCTATAACAATATAGTGTTGTATAATAGATTCTTATCTTATGATTTCAACTAAAATATACAATTCCTGATAGTATCTGTGTTTGTCTACATGTTAGCTTTCCTAATTGGAATATAATCTCCTAAGAAAGAAGAAAATGTATATTGTTACACTAGAATCCCTAGAGACTAACAAAGTGCTTTTTCTCCCAACCTCTCCAAACAAAATTGCTAGATCAAAATTGACCTGGACTTATGTTGGCATGAAAATGTAACAGTGAATACTCTTAAAACCTCTCTTACGGGGAAAATCAAATAACTCAGGCACTGAATTTTTTACAATGAATTTATGATCTACAAAATAATAATCTGATTTCTGGTATTGTAAGTCATATGACAGCTATGTCATCAAATAACAATATTGCATTCTAGACTCTATATTATTGTTCAGGAGTTTGATTGACTAAAATGTAATTTCAAAACTGGTCATCTTTAAAATGCTAATGTAGATGGAGATACTGGAGCTGAATAGTTGTCAGAAACTGGGCCATTAAAAAACAAAACAAAACAAAAAACACCAAGAAATATCACCTTCTGGGAGTCCTGGATTGGTGATCTTCATGGATCAAAAAGGTCAACCAAGTCACATTCACAATGCAAGAGCTTTATATTAATGTTTTCTAGCGCTTGGAATAAAATTCTGAACTCAGAATCATAACTGCATTAACACAGATGCCACAAAATCACTAGGAAATAATAGGTTATATGGCCCTTGTAAATGTTACCTTTTATGAGAGAAGCAAATTGTGTGTGTGTGTGTGTGTGTGTGTGTGCATGCGTGCTAGTATAAAATTTATACAGTGTTTTAAGGAATGACAATTCGTAACTTTAAAAGTTGTCTCATTTAAAATACTAATAGAAACAGTAAAATATGGTCCTATTTCACATGATTTTGCTTTTCAGGAAAAAGAGTACATAGGTATTATCTCCTAATTTTTCTAACAATTTAATATTACATTATGTTTGCAGAAAATAAAATCAGAATGTATCAAATGACTGTTCTAAAGGCAGAAGCAATCTAGTATGCCTAACCATCTTTGGCCACATTCTTTTCCAGATAAGACAACAAACGATGATGATTTAACTTAAATTACTATCTCACATCTGCATAAACAAATATTTAATCCTTGGTTTTCCAGACAAACATACAAAATGTAGACCATCTCCTTCACCTCACTGACAGGACTCTCTCTAACCAAAATACCATCTGATTGGGAAAAAAAAAAATGAGTCTCTTTGGATCATATCAGCAACAACACAAATCAAATGGGTATTAAAAATACACTGTTCTCTCTTTTGTGGGGTAAACTACAACAATACAAATGAGAGCCTTTTATCAGCTGGCAGGAAGATAGAAATTTGTGTTACTTGAAGAGCTTCCTCTGTTCAGTTAGCAGGGAGAAAATCCGTAAGCTTTT
Source organism: Macaca fascicularis (assembly GCF_037993035.2). NCBI lineage: Eukaryota > Metazoa > Chordata > Mammalia > Primates > Cercopithecidae > Macaca > Macaca fascicularis. The sequence goes on from NC_088375.1 coordinate 47,652,132, forward strand.
TCCTTAGTGTTTCTAGTTCAGCCTTAATGTAATTTTTGAACAGTAAATCTACTTTGACATCATTTGACTATCAGTATTGGGATTTTTTGGTTTACAAAGTTATGTTAACTTATCTTTTTGTATCCATGTATTACTTTTATCATGTATTGTCTTTTGATATTAAAATGATTCTTTGTAAGATCAAAAGAAAAAGCCACATCATATGTAAATAATTGCTAAAACCATGATATGAAAAGTTACATAATTTCTCTCATATATTTACATATGATATGTAGATTAAATACCTATTCTAACAAATATAATTTGACCTTATAAAATCATATATAATTTTCAAGCCAAGAATTAACAAAAGACCTTCTGGACATAGTTTACCAGATCCTCAGTATGTACTTACTAGAGGTCTGAGTCACAATCTCTCCAGTATTCAGAGCCATCAACCTATTGACGCATTCCTCATGTATACCATAAAGTAATAATCACAAGTATACAATGTGATGGCTAAGTTTTGGTATCAACTTCACTGGATTAGGGGATGCCCAGATAGCTGGAAAAGCATCATTTCTGGGTATGCCTGTGAGGGTGTTTCCAGAAGAGATTACCATTTGAATCAGTGGACTGAATAAAGAAGATGTGCTCTCACCCAATGTGGGCAGACACCTTCTAGTCCAATGAGGACCTGGATGGAACAAAACATCAGGGGAAAAGCAAACTCGTTCACACTCTCTTCTGGAGCTGGCACACAATTTTTTTTTTTTTTTCCTGTCCTTGGACATCTGAATTTCAGGTTCTCCAGCCTTTGGACTCCAAGACTTGCACCAGTAGTCCCTCAGGTTCTCAGGCCTTCAACTCTCAGACTGAGTTACACTATTGGCTTCTCTGGTTCAGAGGCTTTCAGATTTGAACTGAGCCTCATGACTGGATTATGTGGTTCTCCAGCTTGCAGGTGATCAACTGTGGGACTTCTCAGCCTCTATAATCATGTGAGTTCATTCCTCTAATAAGTCCCCTTTCATATGTGTGTGTGTATATCTGTATATATCTGTTCTACTGGCTCTGTCTCTCTGGAGAACCCTAATACAATAAAGAGAACTCACCATGTACATGATGGACTATGAAACATTTTTTGCATATTAATGCTTACTTAGTCTTTGCAACCAATATGTGTGGTGAATGCTCTAACTGTCTCCACTTATAAGCAGGGAGAGTAAGGTACACTGGATACCTCTTAAGTTACAGGACAGTCTGTCTAGGAAAATGAGCTGGAACTCATGCTGTCAATCACTCTATTATCTATCATGTTACTAGCCCAAGAAGGTCACATAAAATATTGTGAAAAAAATATTGAGAAAATATATTTTTCTAGGTAACTATAATCTCACACCCTTCTAAGGTGAGAGTTGTCTGAAACATTTCAGACAGCCCAGATAAGCTTTGGGAAAAAAAAAAAAAAAAAAAAAAGAAATATATATATATATATATATATATATATATATATATATATATATATATATGAGCTGCTCTACTTTCTCTGGATGAAGCAATGCAAAGTAACATGGGCATGTAACTCACACTGGCATCTTAATATCATCCTGATATTTATAGTTTCTCTACAGTTTAGCCAAACACACTCTACTAAAACACATATTTCATAGAGTAATTTAAAGCCAGATGACTGTGGAAATCCTGTAGTATAAATGGAATTCTGAAGTGACTTGGATCAGGATATCTCAGACCTTTTATTCAACCAGCTTAAAAGCTAAAAAAGGGTGAACTCACCTCAGTTGATGTTTGCAGCCATTAGGAATAGATTTTTAGGTTACATCTATATTCCATGAAAAAAAATTACAAAAACTGAATGGACATAGGGCTAAAACCAAGTAGCCTTTGATTTTGAAAGTTAAGTTATTATGTAAACACTTTGAATCACAATCCATGATTCTTCTAGCACAAGATAAGCCTGTCAAAAAACTATCATGAACTAGACTACACTATTTTATTAAAACTTTAGTTGGATCATGTGGTCAGGAGATCAAGACCATCCTGGCTAACACGGTGAAACCCCGTCTCCTCTAGAAATACAAAAAATTAGCGGGGCGTGGTGACCGGTGTCTGTAGTCCCAGCTACTCGAGAGGCTGAGGCAGGAGAATGGCGTGAACCTGGAAGGCGGAGCTTGCAGTGAGCTGAGATCCCGCCACTGCACTCCAGCCTGGGCGATAGACTGAGACTCAGTCTCAAAAAAAAAAAAAAAAAAAAAAAAAAAGGAACTTTAATTGGGACAGAGGAAGGGAATTACTTTGGACTTGGTCGTAATCACCTCCTTATTTAAATAGTTTATTCAAAATATTTCCATTCTGTTTTTAATTAGTAGGTCATCTTTATATATATTGAAGTGTTACAGTATCTGGTTGTGTGAGGTGCAAAGGGAATCTGAGGAGGTAAGTGAGAAACAGCAGCGAGATATGTAATTTAAGAATGGGTGCTTTATTTGCCATTGGTTGCCTATCCAATATTCACAGGTCTATTATTCTTGCTAACAGAACCTTGATTTTGTTCAACACAATGTGCCAAAATGAAACAACTTTTCCTGTTTCCCTTAGAGGTAGCTATGTTACACAGTTCTGAAACAAACAGAAGTCTAATGTGGGAGAGTCTTGGATTGCTTCTTACTCCTTAGTCAATAGCCATGGCGTACTCTACAATTTCTGCTATTCACCCTGAAAATAGACATGAGATATCAAGCTGCAGGAGACTTCTTGCCAAAGACCACAAACATAAGGAAACTAGAGGAAGGGAGGGTAAATAATGGATGATTGACCCTGAAATCAATTTGAGAGACCACTGGGAGCAATTTTTTTCTGTATTAAAAAGAAAAATTAAGAACCGTCTGTGAATGGAGATTGGAGGGTTGGAGGAGTGTTCCAGGGCTGAAACAGCTTGAATGGATTTGCATATTAAGTCTCAAAAAAGTGTTTAGAGGAAAATACCTCAAAAACTAACTTGTTTTTAGCAACTCTAAAATGAAAGCCAAGCAGGCCAAATTTTCTGAGCTTTTGTGGAATAAATATATATAAAGACTAAAAATCTGAAAGAGAAAGTTGAGCTTATTGACTAAATGGACAGGTGATTTTATTTCACCAAACAGAGGGAAAATATATAACTTAGTACAACAATCAAAAAAAGTAGTAATAACATGGGAAAGAATGTGGAGGTTCCAAGCATGACTGGATATACCTGAAAGCTTTTTAGTGCTTGTTGAAGATAAAACCTGGAGGCGTGTAAAGAAAAGTCTTTTAAAAATTAACTATGTGTTTTCAGCCTCAGCAATCCATATCACACTGTTCCTGCAACAATGTCAAATTAATGTTGAGAGTATAGGCTATCTGCTTGATTTATGAGAATATATTCTAGTGTCAAATAATAATAGAATATTAACTGAAATGAGACTGCAATCATTGAATATTTCTATGCATTAGTATATTATGACTTCCCTGACCATGGCACCACAGGAGGCAAGTAGCATAGCCTATATCTTTCACAATGCTTTTTTGTTTTTGCACTGAAAAGATTAGAAAAATCCATTTACAGTCTTGGATTATGTAAAACAATTTGTAAATTAATAAATAGGTACTGAATTTTTAATCTAATTCATACTTTTTTGTTTTCTAGAGAATCAAAAGTCTCTCTTTAGTGTCTTCTTAACTGTATTTGGATTCTTCTAAGAAATATTTTATTCCTCATTTGAGTTTATTCCCACATAAATCACTCCAGTAAATGATATGAAGCTCAGCATTTCCCTAGTTCTCTAAATTGGAAGAAATCTGTCACATATATCAATGCCTTAAGTTGTTTTGATGAGAATTGTACTGAAACATTACATTCCCCAGGAAAGAACCCAGGATTAAATCAAACCCACTTTCAATTCAGTATTCAAAGCACAGGGCTTCATGTTAAAAGAAAATGATATAGTTCTTTTTCTTCATGAAAGCATTGTTGAATGGTACAAACTTTCAGCTATAAAATAAACCGTGGGAGTGAATGTATAGTATGGATGGTGAAGGATGTTTTAACTAATTAGATTGTGATAATTGTTGATACTACACAGTGTATATGCGTATCAAATTATATGGTACACCTTGAATATGTACAAATATTACCAATTAAATATTTTAAGATAAAAACAATAATCAATTGATTATTGTTATAATCATGGTCATAGTCCCTATGTATTAATTATTATTCTCCCACTCCTCCTCATCCATAATAATTAATTAAGTGAATTGTTTAATTATTATTCTCCCACTCCTCCTCATCCTCCCTCTCCCTTACCTTCTCCTGTTGCTCCTCCTTCTTCCTAACCATCTTTGGACAATTATTCAATGTGACTTCAGTTTATTATCTTTATTTAGAGAGGGCAGAGATTGTGGAACATAAAGTTCTGAAACAACTTGTCAGTCTCATTGCCGAAAAGTCACTCCATTTAAAATATATGTGGACAAAGAAGAACATAATCCCAGTCTTTCACAGAATTATGCTAATTAGTTAAACAAACAGCATGTGTCTCCTTTAAGGAGACATTAAGTAAGTTTGTATACATTAACCCATTTCCAGACATCTGGAATTACTGAAAAATAGAGTTGAGTCAAAATAAGTCAGAATTAAGTAGAACTATACTCTTGTTTATAAATGAGAAAGCTGAAATAACAATAGCAAATTACTCCAATTCTCCATCAATTAGTGACAAAACTAAAACCAGGGAGCATATCTCTAGTATATTGCAAACACGATAGAACGATGGCTGGATTTGAGATATGAAATGCGACCTGTCCAATCCATGGTTTGGGGACTCCAAAGTTGTGTGATTTGAGGATATATTAACTTCTTTTGGAATATGTTTTTTTACTAATAACACCAACTAGGTTTTACTAGAATGTCTTTAAATTTCTTTCTAGCTTCACCAGTCTATGTTCTACCTGAAGCCTCAGGAATCCTATGCTTCTTCACTAAAAATACTTATATTATACCCGTGATATAGTTTGGATATTTGCACCCACCCAAATCACATGTTGAAATGTTGTCCCCAGTGTTAGGGGTGGGGCCTGGTGGAAGGTAATTGGATCACAGGGGCAGAGTTCTCATGAATGGAGTGAGTTGTCATGGAATCTGGTCCTTTAGAAGTGTATGGCATCTCTCCCCCACACATTCCTCTCTTGCTCCTGCTTTCACATGTGGCATGCCTGCTCCTGTTCTACCTTCCACCGTGATTGTGAGCTTCCTGAGGCCTCCCTAGAAGTAGAGCAGATGCCAGCACCATGCTTCCTGTAAAGCCTGGAGAACCATGAGCCAATTAAACCTCATTTCTTTTTATTTTACCCAGTCTCAGGTATTTATAATAATGTAAGAACGGCCTAATACAACCCCTAAAAAATCAGTACCTATAAATTAGATTATAATAACTATAAAGTCTGTTAGTCACAGCTTAGTAGTACTATCTAAAGGAAAACAACAATCTTCTGTTCTCTCCAAATATTTTAGAAATAAGTTTGCCACCATGTGTGTGTGTGTGTGTGTGTCTGTGTTTGTGTGTGCCTGTGTTTGTATTTATACTTATACAGGTCTCTTCTAAATACATTGTAATTATATGACAACGAAGTAGGATCATATCACGTCTCAAATCACAGTCCTTCAATCATCTCATTTAATACACAAATGGAAATCCTCAGAGTGACCCTTAAGACACTATATAATTAGATTTCCCACTACTCTCTAAGTTCACCTGGATTTCTTTCCCACTTTCTCACTCCATTCCAGCTCAACTGATCTCTCCACTAGTTTGAATAATACACATTTGCTTCTCCATCTGAGCATTTACATTTGCTGTTTTGTATTTCTGGAACCCCATTGCTCATACATCTGTACGATTTATTCCTTAATCACTTTCAGATCTTTAAATTACTAATAATATTTTCTCAGTGAGGCTTCTCATAGATATCCTGTATAAAATATCTGGTCACTGTAGCCCTCTCTATCATCCTGCTCTGCTTTATTTTCTTATTGCATTTATTCTTCAGTTTTCTGTTTTTAAATGTGTCTCGTAATGAGAATTTTATGTCCAATGATGGCAGGAATTTTTATCTCACTTATTCATGGTCATAGTCCCTATGTACTCAATAAACTCTGGTAAAGAATGAATGAATAAATTTATTTAGAAAATTTATAAAGTGATAAGCATACTTAGTAGGTACAAATAAGCACTCTGTACAACTTGGCTATATTTGATTTAAAGAAGATTTTCTTAGATATACCAGAAACAATTCTCAGCAAAGTAGAAACATCTGTATTTGAAAATTATGACCTAATTCTTCTCTTTTTTGCTCCCAACAGTACACTTCAGTTTCCAAAAATCCACTTCATTCAATTTTCTCAACCACTATGATATTTATAATATTCCTTTGTTTTAGGGGGAAATTATAGAATGCAGCAAATGAGAAGAGCAAATCAAAGTGTCAATCCTTGAAGATGTTTCTCATCTACAAATTGACAAATATTTCTAGGTCCCAGGTTTTCTACAGTGTCTTTAAATAAATGTGGAAAAGAAATGTCTATGCTTGTACATGCTATTAGCAATAAAAACTAAGCTCAAACAATTACAACAATAAAAACAGGAACACCCTGACTCTCCACCTAGCCAGCCTCAGTGGTTTTTGGATACAGAGATATGGAGAAGTTCTGAAACTGTATTTGCCTTGGACAGACAAGGGAAGAGCTCATGAATAGTCAGTCTGCAATAACTGTGGGAAACCAAAGGTGACATAATCTCTTATTGCAGTTCTACCATATGATTACATATAGAGTATGGTGGATGAAATTAATTTTCTAAACAGGTTCTATGTGTCTTTCTATTTGGCTTTCTTTTTACATTCATAGGAAAATGAAATTCAAAGTGTATATGTTTCTTTAAGGAAGAAAGCAAATGGATTACCTCAAAAAGTTGACAGTCATTGAGAGAGTTATGTTATGCATATTAACTTTGCTAATTCATTCACTCTAGTCCTATTTTTATTTCATATCACTTAGAATAGCCACATTCATCGTCTCCTGTGTAGTGTAAAATCAGAGGAAAAATGAAGTTGTTTCCTAAAGCTTCATACAATACTGTTTATACTTGATATTTTTTATCCAGATAATCCTATGCTACAATAGATTCTGGCAGCCTTAAATTTCTCCTCAAAATAAATGTCATGTAGTTCCTGAAAAATACTAATTGAAAGTATCTGCCTTTCACAAATGTGGTTAAAAGCTAGCATTAATAGCTGAAAATTGATTGAAGTAGACAACATCTGCTTTTAGAACTAACAGCTCTAACAAATAATGTGTTATTCCGGCAAGTGGGAATACACATACTTTAGATATGCTATGGCATGTCACACACAAGAAAATTAGCTTTCAAAGTGGTATGTCAACATTAATTTTCATAGTTTCATAATATCTCTAATCATAACCAATGGTGTTAGACAAAAACACCTGCTGTCCTTTCTGTTATTTGCTTGTAAAATTAAATTCAAAGTAGCATGACTACTATGTAACTGGCTCTCCACCCTGGGGTAAAATGTCCTCAAATGTTCTTGCAATATCAGTGGTTGGTGTAAACATAACATTCTAAAGGGACTAAACACAATTTCAAAAGAATGCATTTTCATCACTTTTCCTAATAGATTTTCTGATTCAAAAATCAAGTGAGAGAAATATGAGTTTTTATTTATGGAATAGTTACCTGGAGAGAAATTAAAGCCACAGAAATATTTACCTATTCGCATGTGAAATATTTTTTATTCTATCATATTCTTTCTTGCTTAATGAATTGGAGTGCCTTGTGTGACTTAAAATTTCTCTATACAAAATGAATTCAATTTTTTTGTGCATGACTGTCAAATACAGGGCTTTGGATATAGGGACATAATTTCCTTACAGTTATTCTCAACTTTAAAAGCTTATGACTTGTTTAAATCAAGTTACATTTGGTGAAAAGGGAATAATTGCTGCTACTTTTGCTATTTAAATTCCTCCTCCATACAAAACATAGTTGACCTCCTTAGCATAATGCCTTTGCAGAATATAGAACTAAAAGTGTAAATCCTTTTGTAATCCAATTGTTTCTTGTTAGAGAGAATGTCTCATTGTTATTCACAATAAATTAATCTAAGAAGAAGCATCTTATTAAAGGCTTTATGGTTGTAGTATCAATCTTTCAACATTAAGTTAAACAACTTTCTATAAGAAGCTTGTGTCAGTATAAACAGAAATGTGCACATACAAATACATAAAATTTATAAGTATTTATTAAGTTCCTACTCTATAAATAATTGTTGAAAACATGAAAAGACACAATGGCTAATATTCAGGAGCCTATATTCGATCTTTTATATTTTTAACTATTATTTTAAACCACTATTTAGTATCAAAATTTCAAACATCCACAAACTGTAGAGATTCTACCTGAGGCCCCAGGCAAGCTAGCCTCAAATATTACTCAAATCTTGTTTTATATATTTTATCTACTAACTTCCACTTTTTGTTAGGTTGGGGAAGCAGGTGTTTTAGAATGTTTTAAAGTATCTCCCAGATCTCAAGTAATTTCCTCTTTAAATATTTTGTGTGCAATTCAGTATATATCCCCAAATTTTAAATATTAAAAGGACATTAACTTACATAGTCATAAATGACATTATCACATAACAAAACCAGCTGTAATTTATTGACAAGAACTAACGCCTGGGCATATTCAAATTACCCTGAAAATCTAAAAATAATTCTTTTTAATTCTTAAAAATTGGGATTCAACCAGATTCTGCTCTTTTCATCAGGTAGTTATGTCACTTAAATTTTTTTCAGTCATTTCTTTTTTCTCCTCATGCCATTGACTTTTTGTAGAAAGCAGATCAGTTTTATAAAATAGTTTACATTTTGGATTTGATGATGTATTCCATGCGGTATCATTTAACTTGTTCTTACCACCTCAATTAATAACGTGTACAGCAGAAGTTGTCATTAAAGGTTTGGTTTGATCCAAATGCATTATGTTTTTGAGCAAAAGGTAAAAATAAATCTCATAAATGATGCTGAATCCACTATGTTTTAGGTTTAAATTAATATTCTGTTCCCAAATCATACACACACACACACACACAATATATATATATACACACACAAACAACTCTGATTTTAAATAAAGCTCTGTGATTCTCTAAAAATATTTATCAAGAAATAGTCTGCATTTTAAATAGAGGTAAGAAAATATGGTAGTAGTAGTGCCTATCATAATAGAAAGTCTTTGGTTATAGTCCCAGCATAACTACAAATTAAATATGTTCCCCTTAATTTTTACTCTTAAAATCTTTACTGTAAAGATAATGATATTGACTTATTCATGGGTGCTTATATTTTAATTTTTAATAATAAATGTTTCATAAGGACTTACTTATACCAGAATGTAACAATTATCAAGTGCCTACTCTGTTCCAGGTACTTCTCTAAACATCTCGCCTTTATTAACTCATGTAGAACTCACCATGAATCTAGGAGATAAGAACTAATGTCTTCATTTCACAGAAAAGTGAATCACAGCCTGGAGCAAAGTAACTTTAACATGAACACTGAAATGCCTGAGCTGGGATTTCAACAGGCAATATGGTACTCTTATGTGGTACTTAAGACTGCCTTTCCACAAAACCAGCTTCTTTTTAAAGGCACAATAAAGGTAATGGTATTTCCTTCAGGCAATTAAAACATCAATCAATTGTAAAAGATCCATATATACATGAAAGTGGTAAGCGGTATTGAGGGAAAAATACTTTTTTTTTTTTTTTTTTTCAGTACAAATACAGAAACCTAAATTATTCATTCATTTAGTAACTCATTCAAGGGACATTTATGGAGCTGAGAATTTTTTAATTTTAGGCACAGTCATCCATTCCATTTCTCTCATCAGGCCATTTTATGTTCTTCCTGGTATGCTTAATTGTGAGAAAGGTTATGTCCGTACATTGATAATAACAGTTAAAATCTAAACTTTTAAAGTCTGTCTCGATAAGAAGGGAAGCAAAGGATAACTGCTGTTTATATTTTTCTGATTATCTGATTAGCACCTAAATTAAAAAAAAATTGCATTCAATTCTGTACTCCTATTACCAGAATTAATATAAAAACATCCATTTATTTTTCATATGACTTCTTCAGTTTCCAAATTTTTAAAACATTACATTACATTAAAGTTTTTTCCACCTGTTTATGTTTCACTTTTTTTATATTATTATTGTTATTATTATTTTCATTATTTGGAGACGGAGTCTCACTCTGTCTCCAGGCTGGAGTGTAGTGGCGTGATCTCAGCTCACTGCAAACTCCACCTCTTGGGTTCAAGCGATTCTCCTGCCTCAGCCTCCTGAAAACTGGGATTACAGGCACGTGCCACCATGCCCGCTAATTTTTCTATTTTTAGTAGAGATGGGGTTTCACCATGTTGGTCAGGTTGGTCTTGAAAGTCTGACCTCATGATCCTCCCTTTTCAGCCTCCCAAAGTGATTAATGAATTGGAGTGCCTTATGTGAGCCAACATGCCCAGCCCTCTTTTTACTTTTTTAATTACCTATTGTCAATAACTTTCACTTTACTGAGTGCTCATGTTTATATTTCAGACAAATTTTTAGTGAACTGTTAAGGCATTTTATTCAGAAAGATCATGTGAGGAAGAGGAAAGGCAACAATGATGAGATGTAATTGTATTTTGACTGATTAAGGCCTTCCATATATCTTTTTGTGTTGTAAAATCCTTAAGCTGGGAGTCCCAGATTCTGAAATAAACATCATCTAACATGGAGAACTGTTGTGCTGCTGGGGTACTCCCACTGGGGACTGCAGGCTGCTCCTCAGCAGGGGTGTGGCCAGAGCCATACTCAGCATCCTCAAAGAGCAGCTGTTTGTTAGCTTAACTCTTTTCAGTAAAGTAAGTAGTTGAGTCCATCATATCTAGCAAGTAGGTATGGTACTTCTCTGTTTCCTTCAAACTGCTAGATGAGCATTGTTTTTACTTTTTAATTTATCTTTTGAGGAAGAAGAGGTTAACTACTTTCTATGGACATTCTGAAAGACATATTTGAAACAATCCGAAGACTAGTCATCAGCAGCTAGTGATTCTGACTTCAAAGAATGTAGGATTCTGAAAATCCCAGGTTTTCCTTATTCCCCTTCAGCACTAGTTTTCCTCTATTACAATCTTATTTCATTGCAGCCAATACACAATAAAGTATTGCATAATAACATTTTACTACTCCATGAAAATGGACTAGAAAATAATTTGTTGTATGGAATATGTGTATTAAAAAATACAACATAGAAAACAAGAAAACAGCAGGTTCATTGATTATGACACATTAATATTGTCATGTAACTACTGTTTTCTTATAATGTCAAGCATTTACATACAATTTAACAAACCTACTTTTTTATTTACTCATTTTTTAAATTTTAACTTAATTTAATTTTATTTTTTTCAGACGGAGTCTCACTCTGTTGCCCAGGCTGGAGTGCAGTGGCACCATCTCCGCTCACTGCAACCTCCACCTCCCGGGTTCAAGGCATTCTCTGCCTTAGCCTCCTGAGTAGCTGGGATTACAGGAATGGGCCACCACGGCTCCCCACCGCCGCTATTTTTTTTTTTTTTTTTTTTTTTTTTTTAGTAGAGATGAAATTTCAACATCTTGGCCAGGCTGATCTTAAAGTCCTGACCTTGTGATCCACCCTCCTCAGCCTCCCAAAGTGCTGATATTACAAGTGTGAGCCACGGCACCCAGCTCAAACCTACTTTTTATTAAATACATTTTTTTTTCTAAAACTGCTTGCTAGTAAACAAAATATAGAACCTTTTAAACATATGATTTGAATTAAGCATACATAATGCCAACAGATAGGCATATCTATGTCTGTAGACTAAGAACAACAAAAAAAAGGCAGTAAGTTAAATTATGATGTATCATGTAGAATTGAAATCAAACTTGGGAAAATACAAACAAGAAAGATATCTTTTGGTATAGCACAACATGTTGTCAACCAAAGTGAAAATGCCACAAAATAAAATTATGTATGAAATTATGAATAAATAAGGCATATTGGCAAAGCTGAAAAGAAAAAAAAAAAGTCTTAAAGGGCAACCTCCCACTGAATCTAACACAAAACCCGCCGGAGCTATAGTTTACTTGGTTAATGGCAGACTGCCACTACTATACTGTACTGTACTGTACTGGTAGTGTATAACAAAATGTGTTTCACTATTTGGGGATATGAAGAAAATGAAAAATAGAATATAAATATTAGAAATTAAAACAAAACTGATTTTATAAAAGCAAAACAAATTACAGTATGATAGAACTAAAAGCACAAACCTGCAATAATTGTACAATTAAGAAAAACAGCACACATTAAGGTAACCTAAAAACAAAGACTACGGAGTGATAAAAAATCAAAACAGAAATATCAAATGTTTTTGAAATCAATTTGCTAACAATATGCTATTGATATGTTTGTATTTACTACAGAAGTAAATAATTTTTCTACAAATAAACACTAAAAATATTATTACCTTGGTTCCCCTAGTTTGAAATATGTAAAACACAGACAAAAATCTAAATTAGTTTCCATATGGAAACCTTCCATAAGCATTAATATAAAAGTTTAGGCAGTAAGTTCTTATTGAGATCTAATTCTCTATCAGCATCATTTTAGATACATTGTATGGGGAAAGTGGAAAAGGGAGGATTAGAAAAGAAAGCAGAGCTATTCTTTATGAATTCTAACTGCCTATTACACTAGAACCTCAAATATATGGAATGAATGAATACATGAAGTAAAATAGTAAATAAGCAAATTAGAAGTATGTAAATAAGTGCAAGAGGAATTTTTAAAAATGAAGATCATACGGACTGAAATAACCAAATGAGATGATAAATGAACTGAGGCTTGTAGAATGAATGTAATGTAATATGACTAAGTGGAGGAGGATAATAGAGCAATATTATTGTGAAGAATATTATACTACAAGGGTAGTAGCAGTGAAGTGACATGTTTCAACTGACATGATTCCAACTGCCTGTGAGAACATTCCACTTGTAAGATATACCATGAACTTTAATTCCGTATGTAAAATATTGAATCCTTTTCTCTTTTTAATATTATTTTCTGCCATTGGATCCATTGTTTAACTCAATTACATCGTCTTGAATTCATACATTTGTTCATTTGTACATTCATGTATTGATTCATTCATACACTCACTGGATAGATATGAATATAAATATTATACTGGGTTGAATAGTGTCCTCCCCAAATCCATGTTCATTCAGAATCGCAAACATCATCTTATTTGGAAATAGGGTCTTTGCAGATATAATTGGTTAAAGTTAGATGAGTTCATATCCGAGTAGGGTGGACTCTAAATTCAAACCCTTATAAGAATAGGAGATTACAGAAACATAGAGGGAAGAAAGCCATTTGACAATGGAGGCAGACTGAAGTAATGCAGCTACAAGCCAAGGAACACCAGGAATCACTGGCATGAAAGACTTTCTCCCAAGAATCTTCAGAGGGTACATGACCTGGCTAAAACCTTGATTTCAGAATTCTATTTTTCAGAATGTTGAAAGAATAAATGTCTGATATTTTAAACCATCCAGTTGGCAGTAATCTGTTACTGCAACCTTAGGCAAATAATACAGAAATAGGTGTAGATATAGATAGTGTTTTGTCTGTGTCAGCTACTGAGATTATAAAGATGTATGAATCTAAGGTCATGTCCCTCAATAGCAGAGAGTCTACAGAAAATGGGAATCACTTTTGAATTATCTTTCTGTTGGGACAGATAGTTGCAACTGGACTTGAACTTTCTAACACATTATTGTTGAGCATGCCAGACTTCAAGGTTTACCTGTCTTCTCAAGCTAAGAAGTTTCTATAGCTGGTCACATAGGCAGCTAAGTATATCAAAGCCTGATGGTGACACCTGTATAATTGTTCACCCCCTCGAGGAAGGGAACTGGCTTGTTTACTGCTTATGATAATGCTTGCTGCTTGCTCAAAAAGTATTGGATTCTTGGCTGTATGTTTCTCAGCTGTGATTAAAAACCCATCACATGTAAAGAATCCATCTGGACCACTTACATAACTCCTGTGTGAACTGGAGGCAAAGGGAACTGGGGCAAATATGCTGATGCTTATACTGCTTGCCTTGTCATTAGTAATAATGACCTTAGTCTCTGACTCTATGAAAAGTAATTCACTAAAATGTTAGCTTGTCAGTATGGTAAAATCTCAGAATTCTGAACAGTTTTTGAGACTTCCTTTCTATCCATTCAGGTTCTAAATTTTATTGTCTCATTATTTTCAATGTCTGTAAGTACTTAGAACAACTTATATTAAGTAATTCTTGGCATGACTTATATTTAGATAGTACTTAATACCAGTTATACCAAGTAGCAATTAGTACCATTTATACAAAGTACTACTTAATACTACTCATAATGCTGCTAAAGCTATTAATTTAGAATATTGATTGTTTTCTAAATTGTTTCCTAAATGAATAACCGTATCACTCATCCAAAAGGGGGAAAAAAAAAAAAAACTATACAGACTTTTCATTGCAAAACTTTCAGTGAATTATTCGAAGCCCATACAATTAGATTTTGTGAATTGCTGAAATTTGTATTTTACTCTCCATTGGTAAGCTCTGTCTTTTAATCGTTAGCTAAATATGCTCACTTTCACAATTTCATTTAAAGGATTTCCCCTATTTGGATAGTTGCATCAAACTTTGCCCAAGTTCTTCCCTTATTTTATAGACAAATTGTATATTCTCTGAATTGTCTTCAGTTTCTACTCCTTAGTGATTCTGAAGTCATTTAACATATCTCTATACTTATATATTGCATATGCCCTTATGCTATGATTTGAATTTGTTTCCTAACATATATGAGTTGGAAACTTAATCTTCAGTGCAACAGTGTTGGGAGACGAGATGATTAGACCACAGGCTCTGCCCTTGAAAATAGATTAATATAGTCATCACAGGAGTCGGTTGGTCATTGAGAAAGTGGGTTTGCTTTGAAAGTAGTTTGCCCCTGCTATTACTCTTTGCTTTCTGTGAGTGCTCTCTCACCCTCTTGTGTTCTGCTATGGGATGACATAACAAGGCGGTCCTCACCAGATGGTGGCACCTTGATATTAGACTTTATGGCTTCTGGTGAGAAATTAATTTCTCTCATTCATAAATTATCTAGTCAGCGAAATTCTGTTAATAGCAGCACAAAACAGACTAAGACACCTTATATCCCTAAATGACCCTATGCTTTCGAGAGCTGATGGCAATAACTTATGTTTTTATTCTTAGAGTCCAAGACAATGTACAATGCATAGAAGCTGCTTAACAAATATTTATTAACAATAAAAATAACAACAGTGATACCTGATGGTATTTAAAAAAATTCAAGTTAAACAGTTCAAAACTATTTTAGAAAACTTATTTATTTATATTATGTATTTAATAAATAGTTTTGAACACAACACATTACATGTAACACTGTGGTTATAAAAATATTTGAAATCATATCAAAGCTCTCGGAAGGGGCAGAGATGTGCAAAACTGATGTAAAAAGAACAGGGAAGGGAAAAGAATGGTTGTCCCATACAGGTAGTATACATTTTCATCAACAACTCTGTATCATTTATGGAAGGAAAAATTAGTGTTTATATTTAACTAAAATCTTTACAGATACAAATCAACCTCTGGACTTCATGAGAAAATATATTCCACAGAGTGTCATGAAGGTGACTAAGAAAATTAATTAGATCAGCATTTGCAATGTACCATGAGTCAGAGAATCATGGAAATTAAAGCAGGATAGGACCTTGGAGATCACCTTGTCCAATACCTTCATTTGGTAGATGAGGAAATTGAAACCAGATTGACAAGGATAATTTCCCAAGGTCACACAGATAATTAGTAGCAGAACAAGGCCTCAAATGTAAGTATTCAAATGACTAACTAAGGTCGTTTCAACCAAATAAAGGTCGCACTGTTCTAAAGCATTAAAAAATAAAACAGAATAAAAAGCTCTGACATCAAGTACTTTCCAAAGAGGTAATAGTGAGCATGTTTATATATGCCTATATATGTAGCATAAAATACATATGCATATTTACACGTTTATATGTACATACATATATATATACACACATATATATACATACTATTTTTTGAATAACATGTGTAGATATGCCCATATAGCTTTCTTCTCTTTTACAATGCTTTAAAACATGTTTTTTTCTCCTTGAAGAATATTTTGTACATTTTATTTCAACAATTATTAACATGCAAACTTTTTTGATAATGATGAAGAAATAAGCAGTGAGATTGAGATAGCTATGCAGAATATGTAACTGATTTTCTGCACAGTTCATTTGATTATCTTGAAGAAATTTCTACATTTGCAGAAATGAATCTAACACTTGAAAATTAAAATCACTATGGGAGGATATGGCAGAGACTATAACTTGTGTGTTAATACTCACCTTCCTTTCTTTACATAGCAATACACTTTTTTTTTCTCCTTTTTTTATTACTATTATACTTTAAGTTCTAGGGTACATGTGCATAACATGCAGGTTTGTTACATATGTATACTTGTGCCATGTTGGTGTGATGCGTCCATCAACTCGTCAGCACCCACCAACTTTTTAGTTGAGTCCAGAGATAGCCAGTCAGTCAAAGACCAATTTTTCTAACATTTGGTACCTATAGTGACTTAAGAGTGAGTTCTGCTCTCTGGATTGTAATTGATATGATATATTTGACTTTTAAGGCATGACTCCATAGGGAAGAAGGAGGCTCTCTCTTTCTCATTTCTCCTTCACTGTTGCTGGAACGGAGTTACTGTAGTGATAGCTGCGGCAATCACACAGAACCACAGCTAAAAGGAACCTGGCTCTCTAACATTGTGAAGCCATCATACCAGCCATAAAAGGCCTTCCTAACATAAGTGAGAAAAATATTCGTATCTTGTGAAAGTTATCATTTGAGTCTTTTACTTCAGAGCAACTTAACATACCCTAATTTCATTGGAATTGATTTGACTAGGGAATTTAGATATTTTCATTCATTGATAATTATATGTGCAAAATATTTTAAAAACTGGAATAAAAAATGCAAGTTGCCCTGACAAAATGCTGACAGAAATTCTTCCAACCTAAGAACAATACTTCACTAAAAATAATTGTAACAGTATATTTCATAGGAACACTTATTTTTCTAAAGAAATAATGGTATTGAATTGTATTTCTGCACTTTTGATATGTTCACCTTGAATTTGCAGAACTATCTGCAATACTACAGAGAGCTCCATTCCACATTCCCATTTGATCTCCACTGTGGTATGCTTTGATTGTCTCTCCTCTGTACTCTTCCGGATATTCCACAGGTATATCCTGTTAAAATACCTGTATCATAGGACTTACTCCTGGTATTATAATTGTGCATTTACTTATTATTATTGTTTATTGAAGCAGGACACCTCAGTATTAGCACTTTTAATTCCCAGTTCACTGACGATGCTCAGTGTCTTTGCATTTGATGTTTAGTTCCTTTCCTCAGGTCTACATTGGCCAGCTGGCCACATCTTTCATTGTCTTTGTTCAGATTTTTACCTCTTCAGGGCGATCTATCTATGTAAAATGGTACCCTCCTCCCCAGTCAGTCATTAGCACGTTAACCTGTTTATCTCCTTTGTAGATTTTAATATCAGAAGTTATCTGATGCATTTATTTGTTCATTGTTTATTGCCTGTTTTCTCCTTGCAGTCTTTTTGAATGTACATTACATTCAAGAAAGAGTGCTGGGATTCTTCAAATTCAAACATGGATATAGTTTCTACCTTCACTGGATTTATAAAGCAGTGAAGAAAACAAACATTTAACAATGATGACTCAGGTAACCATTAAAAGGGTAATGTGACTCTTATAAAAATGAAATAATTAATATGATTACAAACAGTATTTATTTCTTAAGTGAGTGGATCATAAAGTTACTGAGTCTCACCGTTGTACACTATATGGAATAAAATTGTAACTGTAGATAAATTAGTAATGCAGCATTATGAATCTTTTCTAATAAACTGTAATTTAAATTGATATATTTTATATTTTTATCTGAATTTATTTTTATTTCTGAGCTAAAGAGGTGATTACACATTTGAACACCTATTCCAAATTTTATCCTTGAAACTGTACATTCATACATTCTTTATTAGTCTGCCTAAGAGACACCTAATAAAAATAAATGTGGTCAATAATATAATTTGAAATATTAAAGTGTTTTAAAGTATTTATAGTTATTCATTCATATAAAATACAACATATTGGGCTATTTGAAACATTTTGTAAAAGATCAGTTGTTTTTCAAGGTATTTAATCAAATGTCAGTTCTACTAACATATAATTAGTTTTCATCCTGTCTTTTCTTCTTTTTACAGTTCTGAATGCACAGGCTTTCTAAAAGTTACATGAGTTTTTGTTTCACCTACAATTATTTATTTGAATAAACAAGTACTATATCATAGCTAAGCTGACACATATAACTAACCATCAGTGTGGCCAAGTAAATTTCCTTACCAATGAAATAAAAACAAAAGTTGCCAGGCACGGTGGCTCACACCTGTAATTCTAGCACTTTGGGAGGCTGAGGCGGGCGGATCACGAGGTCAGGAGATCGAGACCATCCTGGCTAACACAGTGTAACCCCGGCTCTACTAAAAAATACAAAAAAATTAGCCGGGCATGGTGGCAGACGCCTGTGGTCCCAGCTACTCGGGAAGCTGAGGCAGGAGAATGGCGTGAACCTGGGAGGCGGAGTTTGCAGTGAGTCGAGATGACGCCACTGCACTCCAGCCTGGGCGACAAGAGGGAGACTCCGTCTCAAAATAAATAAATAAATAAATAAATAAATAAAATAAAAGTAATGTTGTCACTTCTGGAAGAAAGACTTAGTAAGGATTGCACACTTTAGTTTGTATTTCCTGCCCTAGCAATTACGGGTATATATGGCAAAATGGACCACCCATCAGCCTGGGTATCTGAGTGACTACAAGAAACTGAGTACCTTCTAATTTTTTTTTTTTTGGACTGGGAGAGTGAGAGAATGATGAACTTTTGTTGTGTTACATCACTGAAAACCTAGGATTTGTATGTTACAGCAGTGTAATCTAGTTCACTATTTCAGCTGAGGATTCCAGGATCAATAGGATAGGGAAAGAAACGAAAAGGAGTGATCACTGAGTCAAACTTATTGGTCCAGAAGTAATATCAATGTGGCTTTCAATCCATTGGGTGTAATTAGTATCATGACTCCATCTAAATACAACGGAGCCAGAAAAATCAGGGAGGAGGATACAAAGATCCTCAGTAGTCAGTCAACATTTTTATCTCATACTTATTAATAATCATGTGAATTTCATAAGTTACTTCTTTGAACTTTGTTTTTCTTCCTCTAGATAAATGGAGAAATAACTACTTTATGTGGTTGTGGTAAGGTTTAGATTCTATGATATATGTGCAAGATTATCATATATTAAGTCCCCAGGACTACTTTCCCAGACTTTAAAATGACTTTTAATTACATTTCTTTGTAATTATATAACTTCATCAATTTGTTATATAAACATTTATCACACAATTACAATGTGTTATATAACTGACATTCAATTTTATAATCCACAAACTATTTTTACTAGCTTCTCAGTGATATATTGATTTACAATTGATGTATGTCTACATCAAATGGACAAGAGTTGGTTGATGAATAAAGGACATCATTGTCCACTGGTTTCACAGAACTTAAATATCAACTTGATCCAGAATTTAATTTCTTATTTTTTTGAAACAAAGTCTCACTGTCCCCCAGGCTGAACTGCAGTGGTGCGATCTCGGCTCACTGCAAGCTCCCTCTCCGGGGTTCTTACCATTCTCCTGCCTCAGCCTCCCGAGTAGCTGGGACTGCAGGCGCCCGCCACCTCGCCCGGCTAATTTTTTTGTATTTTTAGTAAAGACGGGGTTTCACCGTGTTAGCCAGGATGGTCTCGATCTCCTGACCTCATGATCCGCCTGCCTCGGCCTCCCAAAGTGCTGGAATTACAGGCATGAGCCACTGCACCCGGCCCAGAATTTAATTTCTTAGAAGTCTGCCCAATATCTGACAAAAATGGTAGAATGAGATACAATTCCACACTCAATATACATTATTTGTTAATAAATTATGCTTCCTAGGATTAATTCCTATTTGATATTTGCTATGATATTTGCTGTGATTTACAAGTTTATGACATAAAAGATGAATTGCCTTTACCTTATTCCTGAAGTAGCAGAGAATCAAGAGAAAGATTAAATCATGCAAACTAATTTGTTACATATGTGATGAAAAGGGATATTGGATGTAACATATCTTAAATATAGCTAATGCTTTGAAAATCCTTCCTGACTCAATTTATTTATCAAAGCTTGACTTACACTAGATCAAAAAGATCTTTATACCAATACCAGTTCTACAGTAGAACATGGAAAATAATTTTAAAAACTTATAGATATGTCTGATTATTATCTCATAAGAATAAATACTTGAATGCTCTGATTTGATTTGCCAAGTCTGCCATGTATATACAGAGGAGTCAGAATAAAATATTCATTGTGTTTTTATTTATACACATCTCCTTTCCCAAAGTATAAATAAATCATATTTGATATCATCTGATAATCTCATTTCCACAAAATCACTCACTCAGTTATTGTCATCGAAGAAAGGATCAAGATTAGGGACATCACAATGAGAAAGCTAATAAACAAATCTATTTTTTAAATTCCTTTTCTTCTTACTGATATTTTCCTCTATGTAAACCAATTGTAAAATGTATTCAGTTCAGACAGTAATTTTAAAGAAACAGAGTTATCTTTTAAAAGTGAAATGGTAGTAATTGTATTGTCTACTAGATGAAGAGTGCACGGAGAGACGTATTTTTGGTCATCTACATGCAAATAAGCGTTGAATTATAATTTCAGTTTGTAGTGTTATAGTATTTACCAGTTCTGGGGATACTTGTAATTCATGCAGTAGATAATTACAGCATTATGTTCTTTTAAATACCATTAGAAAAGAACAGGTGCAGTTTCCGAACACTGAGGACAATAAGCCAATCTGTGTTTAGAGCAGCATGCTTAGTGTGAAGAATGAGAATGCTACTGATGTGATGAGGACTTTTAAACTGTAGATGATGCTAGCAAACAAAGGATTGTTTTTAGTTGCCTTGTTAGCAGTCTTTCTTATTCCGTTAGCATTTTTTTCCCAAAAGTTACAGTTTGCTCTATCAGCTTGCCCTAACTGATACAGATAGATATTATTATCCTCATTTTATAGATGAAGAAACTAGGACCAAGAGAGTTTAGGTTGCTTGTAACAGTAAAAGGTGTGTGCGTGGTGAGGGGTGGGGAGAAGGGGGTAGAGAAGCGAACTCCGAAATCGTGCTACCGAAAACTGTGTACAAAGCCTTCACTCGAAGTAAAGTGGATGTAAGATATTTTGACAGTAATCGACTCTTTATGGATATTCATGAGTTAAAATGTTGAGATTAACTAGTAATGTATAATTTTGAAGAACTCAATATAGTAATAATAACAACAATAACCACTTCTATTCCACTACTGCAGCTATCCTAACATGGTATATAATATCTCTGTCAATGTAGATCCTGGGTTAGAAATCCACGTTTTTCTAAAGGCTTCTGACTTCCACATTCTCACACATCCTTGTAGTCTACAAGGTATGTCTATTCTATTTCCTCAACATACCTTTTATTTATGCCCTTCTTCTGTGAAAATCTTTGTCATCTGTTGTCTAATGTCCCCTGTCTCTAATTTCAACCTTTCTTAGCTACATTTTATACTATCACCATAGTGAAATATTTAACAAGTAAATCTGATAGTATCATTCTCCTGCTCCAACAATTCAGCCCACAATTAATTCACATTGTGGACTTATCAAGCGCTCCATGATCTTGCTCTTATCTACAAATGCACTTTCATTTACTTCATCTTTTTCTTGAATTTATGAGATAGAAACTTTAAACTATAACAGGTACAGGACATTATCAGATTTAATATTCTGTATTGGTCATTTGCAATGATGACTTTGGAAATATATGGATATAATAGTATCTACAACATATGGCTGTTAGGATGGCTAAGAAAACATATGCAAAATGTGCAGTGAAGGTTTAAACTCTCTATCCTGGCTAATGTGTAGAAGCAAATGACTTGACTGAAATGAAAGTTTGCCAATTGTCTATAATCTAAGCATTAATTTGTAATATTCTTTAGTATAAAATTTATGAAATACTCAGGACCTATATATCCAATTTGTCAATGACCTTTAATTATAGATTCCTGAACACATCTGCAATGTTCATGATTCTGTAGATTTGCATATCATACTCTTCTGCCTATAGCCTCCTATAGATGGGTAATTTATCTAAAAACTACCTAATCAATCATTCTTTAAATCTTACCTAACATTATAACTTTATTGTGAAACTTTTATTCCCAAACAGAATCCGGTTAATTTCACTTACGTTAACAGTGTCCTCATGTTATGCCATTACAATTTTTGTAGTTTAATGTATCACATCATGTGAGACTGTGTAATCTTAGATATTTGTATTATATTGGGTTGTAGTAAAACTTGTTTCAATGTATATTATCAAATTGCCTTTTAAGCTGTTTGTATCATATTTTTTCTTATCCAATTGTAAGTTTCTTCAGAGTGTAAATGTTAACTATTCATATTCTTCATATTATTTAGGAAAGTGTTTAGCACAAGGTTGACATTTAATGTTTACAGAATCAAACATATAACATAATATATGCATGTGCGTTTATTCAGAACTTACACAATATTGTACTCCATTTTATCCTCTAGATTTTGTGGTGAATTTAAAATATGTTCACAAGTTCTTTGAAACTCCTTCCATCAAGAAGTGGGTTTAATTACCCCTTCCTTGAGTGTGGAAAAGATTTGCATATAACAGATAGCAACTGATGAAAGTGACTGTAACTTAGGAGAATAAGTCATAAAAGGTTTTGTGTTTTCCTTCTCACTCTAACTTTTGAATCACTAACTTTGAAGGAAGTCAGCTAACACATCATAAGGACACTCAAAAAGCACTTTGACAAGTCTACCTATCAAGGATTTGACAACTCCTGCTAATAGCCATGCTAGTGAGTCATCTTGGAAGTAGGTATGTCCCAGGCCCAGCTGCAGATGACTGCAGCCTGGCGGGTAGCTGGACTGCAATGTCATGAAAGATTCAATGTCATGAGACATTCTAAGTAAGAATACTTAACTAAGCTACTCCCCAAATCCTGACCTCCAGAAACTATGGGATAATAAATGTTTGTTGTTTTCATCTTCTAAGTTTTAGGGAAATTTGTTTTGCAGCCATAGATAACTAATACTTTATAGATTATAGTAAGACTATTCTTGTATTCTCTAAGAACTTGTAATACACTGCATCTATGGGAAATTCATACTCGTCCATAGGATGAAATTATAATGTAAAATAGTTTATTATACAGTGCAAAATTATCAATTTAACAAATATTTACCAAACATCTACTGCCTTACTGAAAATAAATATATGCATTATAACCTAGGAATTTTACTTCTGAGCATATATTACAGAAGAATCCCCATAAATCAGAGGCAGGACATGCAGCAGCATATTTACTGTGGCGTAGTATACAGTGGTAGGTGTTATAGATAGTTTGGAATCACATCACGAGGGAATGGAGTAAAAAAAGTATGATGGATGAAAAGTATAATGGATGCATGCTAAAAATATTTATTGTACAACAATTAAACATCAAACAAGATAGGCAGATAAGAATGGATATATCTTAAAAACATAATGTAAAAATGTAACAAACACGATGCATAATACGCTTAATACAAATTGAATAGGTGTACTTGTATGTCATTAAATGTTACAATAGCACATCCATCATTTAAGGACATATATCAAGCCCCATACGGTAGGTATGTCTTTTGGCGAAGGGAATGGAAGTCAGAATAAGGGGTTTAAAAGGGCAAACTACATATATTCATGAAATGAGGCAGGGTCCCTGGTCTAGAAAGAAAATGGTAACTATGAAATGTAACTTAAGTCTCTGTACCTAAGTTTCAAAAACGTCAAACCAGACACATAAAACAAAATATAAAAGCAAAACAAACAAACAAAAAAACCCAAAAACCACTTACTACATTTCTTGTGTTGGGGATTTAAAATACAATAGCAAAGAAGAGAAATAGTTCCACTGGGGCTTTCATTCTCAATATGTAAGTGAAACAATAAATAAACAGGAAAATATTAAGAAAGCATAAGTGCTGTGAAATGGTTAAGGGTGTGACATGATCGATAATAATGCATGAAGACTACAGTGGTTAGGGAGCCTTGGGAAAGCCTCTCTGTGGAGGCGATGTTTCAACTGAAAGCCAAATGATTAGAATTAGCTCTCTGTGCAAAGATGTACAAAAGGATATGTGTTCCAGGTAGAGTGCAGATGCCTCGGCTTGGCAAGAAAGGGATAACAAAGATCAATGTGGCTGTAACATCATGAGTTCATTGAGAGTGACAAAGCAGGATTATGTCAGTCATTAGAAACAGGTTTAGATTTTAGCATTAGTGAAAAGGAAATCAGTGTAGAAAAAAATTAGGTTTTACAAAATAAACATCATGACTGCTGTGTGGAGAATGAATTCAAAAGAAGGGCAGGAGTGGAATGACATAGACTAGTTATGATGCTACAGCTATAGTTACACTTTTAGGAAGACATATAATTATTCTAGGCAGTGATGGAAACAGTAGGGTTTGAAAGATTCTAGAAGAGTCTCTAGAGACAGGCAGGAGTCATACAAACCAATTGGATTAGATGAGCATCTTCAGTTTTATTCCAGAGCAAATGGGTAAAAATAAAATTGCATGATCTGATTTATAAAATGATAGCCTACATTTTAACTCATGCTTTTGGGAGGGATATTAAATTTGCATAATGCACAAACATTAAATATATGAGTAATAATAAAATGTCAACATTTGATGTCACTGGTCCTACACAGCTGGAACATGAGCTTTTAGGACAAGGCAACAAGCCTCCAGAGGAGGCTGGGAAAAGTTATAGAGAGGTATATCTCAGTGCCTCTTTACTAGAGGGTTAGTGACAAGTTTAGTGACCTGCTGAAGTCCACATGTTATTTAAGGATGATTTACCATCTAGAATAGTAAATGTATATACATCAATTAGCATCAGAAGTGTCTGCCAATGCCTGGCTTGATAAGACTCTGACCTTTCTTAAAGATAATCTTTCCAAGAAACCTAGATTAATTCTGTTGGTTGAATCTCCACAAAGCATTACTACATTTTTGATAACAAATGCATATGGGAATTAATCCTTTCAAGTTGCTGTTAAAAGTACTCAACAAAAATAAAGAATTAGTCATGCTGTCATGATAGAATTTTAAATAATAGGTTTTTAATGGTATACACATAGTTAAAAGCTCTTTCATGGAAATGTTTCTGGGAATATTCCCTGTTTCACTTATGCTTGATGCTTTTCTTCCATTTGTTAGTAGAATTGGGAGTTCATGAATTTTAGTACTGTGGAGATGACACTTCTTTTCCAAAGCATTTAGAAATTTGTTATTATTTTTAATATAGTGGTTGTTCTTAATTTTGGTGTGTATGCATACAAATGGGCAATGGAAACCACTTTTGGAAATTAAAGTAATATTGTAAAAGTAGCCAGAAATCATAATTGTGTACATTTCATGTTCCATGGAGAAAACAATAATCATGCCAATGACAAATATGTTTGCTTTTAATAAAATTACCAATGACACTTGCATGCAACTCCTTGATTTCTGGTTATAGCCCCAGGCTAAACTAGAGCTTCATGTATTCATCTCGAACATGATTTTGTAAAGGGGTAGATTATAAATTATAAATTAATGAATAACTATTTCTGCTTAGTTTGTATTCTTCATATTATCTGAATATTGCAGGTTGTCTATAATATACGTAAAAAGGCAGAATACAGCACAACATATATCACTATGTCCTATTTTATTAAAATTTGTGAATATTTCTCTAATTCTCTTATCTCCATACAAAGATGCACATATGTAAAATAATGCACACATTACTATAGTAGCCAACTTCTTGTGGAACAAAATTATCTTACCATGAAATGTGCTTAAAATTAAGTCTAGAAATAATAAGACAATTAAGACTAAGGTGTGTGAGTGTATGTATGTTTGTGTGTGTAGCAAACATCTTCTATTCACCCCACAACAAGAGGCACATGCCCTGGTTTCCTATTTTGTTAAAAGTGAAAAAAAAATTCGAAGAGAGAAATTCTAATACAGTGCAATCATATTAAGAGAGTATTAATATTCAAAATCTCCAGAATATAATATATTGATTTTTTTGAAAGTTTTCTTTATATTTTGTTTAAAAAAGAAAATTAATACATCTGACTTAGAGTTTTAAAAAAGACTTAATTAGCAATGCACTTAAAGATCTAACAATCATTGTTTAACAAAATCACTATCTCTTAGGCTATGTACCTAGCCACCTCAGCCACCACAGCTGAACTCAGTTTCTCACATGGATTCTTTCTTTTCTATTCCTATTAGCAATGCACTAATTGCAGTTTTTCTCTAATGCTTACATTATTCCAGGATACTGCTCACCTTCTTCCCTGCCTTCCCTCTTTGAATAATCTTGTTTGTCCAAATTTTTAACCTAAAATAATGCTTCAGTTATTATTTTCTTCATTGAAAATTAAATTACTGTGAGCTTACAATTTTAACATATGCAAACATTTTTCTTTTTCCAATCATCTAATTCAAATTTATCATATAGTCTGCATAAGTCTTGTAATTTAAGGGTAGCCATTATTCTTACCTTAATTTTTACTCATAAATAAATATTAAGAGACTTTTCCAAAATACTAATAGGAAGCAAATGTAAATCTAAAAGAGCTATGAGAAGTGTATACGGGATAATCATGGTTGCCAATTATTGAGTACTTACTACATATCAAGCATTTATTAAACACTTGAAATTCAACCAGTCATTTATTTAAATTGGCCCCAAGTAAATTGAATATATATTTATATAAAATTCTTGTTTAAAAACTGGGGTATGGTAATTAATCAAATTAGTCTATTATAAGTTCTCACAATATCTCACAATATCTGGATGAAAAGCTACACTTTTCCCCAGTTTATAGATAAACTGAGGTATAGTGTACCTATGTGTCTTGTTCACTATGAGACAATAAATATTTGAACATGACTCTTTTCAAATAAAACATTCTGTTTTTAATCTCTAGACTCCACTGAAGGAGGTTTGGGGAAAAAAGGCAGGAGTAAAATTTTGAAGGCCCAAGGCAATATAATTTTTTCTTTGTGAGCTATGAAGAATTATAGATGAAAGAGAGTAAATAAAGATGCCACTTTATCCGATTTTTATTTTTGGAAAAGAAATACTCTGATTGGCATGTGAAGGAAAAATTGAAATGATCTGAGACAGGAGGCAGGGAGCTATATCCCAACTAGACATACAAATATTCTTTCGGGTGAGAATTCTAGACTTGGAACCAAAGGAAATAAAAACAAGCCTGAAAAAATGCATAATATTAGAGACAAGACGGGGAGAAGGAAGTACAATACAAGAATTGTCTGGAATGATAATGGTGTGATTACAGAAGTAGCACATCGGGAGGATGTGAGATCATAGAAACTGAAAAGAGAGAATTTGAAAAAAGAGCAAAGCCAGTATGGTTTTTAAGGATTACAGGTTGACAAGAAGTGATAAGCCATTTGATCTGTCAATTAGCTGCTCATTATTTTAAGACTGATGGAAGAAGATAGCAATAATGGAGTGAAAGCCATGCTTCAATGTTTAAAGACTGGATAATATTAGATAAGAAAGAGGAAACTAAAAGAGAAGAAAGAAAAGAAGTACATATTGATTAAACTGATTAAATATAAATTATGTTAGATACTTTATATATGCTGATTCTTGTAACCATGACAACTGTCTTGTCTTCCATTCCACAAATGATGCAACCTGACCTTATAGAAATTATGAAAAGACTTTCTAGTTTTGTTTGTTTGTTCATTTGTTTTAAGATTAAGTTTTGCTCTTTTTGCCCAGGCTGGAGTACAATGGTGTGAGCTCGGCTCACAGCAACCTCCGCCTCCCAGGTTCAGGCGGTTCTCCTGCCTCAGCCTCCCAAGTAGCTGGGATTACAGGCATGCACCACCATGCTCGGCTAACTTTGTATTTTTAGTAAAGAGGGTTTCTCCATGTTAGTCAGTCTGGTCTTGAACTCTCGAACTCAGGTGATCTGCCCGCCTCGGCCTTCCAAAGTGCTGACATTACAGGTGTGAGCCACCATACCTGGCCAAGACTTCCTAGTTTTTGAATGGTAGATCCCCAGCAACCCAAACAAATGTATTTATTAGTATTATGAGAATCTTTATTTCAATGAAGACTGCTAAACATGAGTTACCCACGATTTGAGGTGGAGAAGTCATTGCATAAGTTAAAAACCAAATCTTTGAATTATTCAGTTCAAATCACCTTCCAGATATGAAGCAAGAAATATCGGAAAGCAGGCATGAGTCAGAAAATGACTTGGTAGCTCATTCCAGACAAGAGAATTGTAGGAAAACCCAACAAGCTCAGATGTTAGTTTTTGTGCTTTGCCCTCTGTGTTGAGCCTTGGTATAGGTGGCATTTGTGGTGGGCAGGGGTTGGGGGAGACATAATTGAACCCTGTGAAACTTGGGGATCAGGGCATAAGGGAGCCAGCAGCCCATCTGCAGAGTTGCAGAATTGAGGCTGGGTGCAGCTTTTCAGAGACACCAGCAACACAGACGGGTGGGTCTCAGAAAGGCTGGTAGAATGGCCATGGCCTTCTTTGGGTCCAGACCAAGAAAGGACAAAGGACCTCAGTGACCTGAGTACAAAGACGAGGAAGGTGCTGAGTGGCCTGTGTAGCTTTGTGTCCTTCAGAGCCTGAGTCCAGATCATATACATCTCAATGGCGGCAGCAGGGACAGGCAAACAAAACTGGAGCTCCCCAACAGTGGGGCTTAGAAAATCCATCCTGGGTTTAGAATTAACCCAAGAGAGAAGGAGAGAAAAAGTCTTGAGAGGGAATTTTATAACTGATTGCAACGAAATTACAGACCAGAGTTGAACTTTAGATTTATAAAGAATATACCTAAAAGTGCTTAGATTACATTTCTACATTTGGTAAAATAGATGGGTCACTGTCAGAAGACTATATCATGGAAAAAACAAACAAACAAACAAACATGATCGGCCAGGAGCAGTGGCTCACACCTGTAATCCCAGCACTTTGGAAGGCTGAGGCAGGTGGATAGCTTGAGCCCAGGAGTTTGAAACCAGGCTAGGCAACATGCTGAAACCCCGTCTCTACTAAAAATACACAAAGTAGCCAGGTGTGGTGGCAGGTACCTGTAATTCCAGTTACCCAGGAGGCTGAAGCGGGAGAACCACTTGAACCTGGGAAGTGAATGTTGCAATGAGCTGAGCTCTGACCGCTGCACTACAGCCTGGGTGACAGAATGAGATTCTGTCTCAAAAAAGAAAAAAAAAAGAAACAAAGAAAAGAAAAGAAAAAAAATGATCTTTGTCATCTGAAATTTGAGAGTGTGACTTGCAAAATCATATTGACTATGAATTATTTTATTAATTTTTATGTGTGAAAAAATACTAGATCTGTTGCTAATAAAGAACATTAGAAAGAAAGGGGGGCAGGGAGACTTGAAGGAAATAGTAAACATTTTCAAGTCACTGTAGGAAAGGAGCAAAAATGTGACTTTATTGCTGAGTGATATTTAGAATTCAGTCAAGCCAGATTTGAGGGAATATAGCATATGATGTAAATATACATCGTTAAGGTTTTCTCCAGGCAACATTTAGTGTTACCTTTCTCATGTTTACAGGCCCAATATTATATCTATTGTAAACATGTTTTGGTTACTCATTATGTTAAGTCAAGGAGCTACCCCATGAATAAACCACAATCCTTGTCTCTGAGGGCTTGCTTTCTATCGGAAAAGACAAACATAAGCAAATAAATACGATACAAATATAATAAGACAAAATGGAGAAATATTAAATTCCAAAAGACAATTTCTAATTTTGTTGTAGAGAAAGGGGTTAAGAAAAGTTTTTAAGAAAGGAGATAATATTTCAACTGGGTTTTGTAAACATATATAGCAAATACAGGAAATAGGTTAAAATAATTTAGGAAAAATCAGGTAAGCTCTACTTAGAGTATTTTTTATTTTGTTAAACATTACCATAAGCATTTCTCCACTTAAACTTTATTTCTTTCAAATATTGTTCATGTTGAAGTGAACCTATACAAACACTTTTCACTAATGTTCAAAACCATCTTGATTATTCTTTTAAATATACTTGTATTGTTAGTCTACAGATTCATAGAAAGATAAGAAGATGCAAAATCTACACTTACATGTAATGCTATTATTATTATATACTTATTAAATGACTTCATTTGCCATGAAACATAATTTACCTGATATGTCTGTTTACTTAACCACACTGTATAAAAATGCACCACACCGAACTATATAAATGCATATAAACATACTATTAACTATTAATCTTATGGCAAGTATAAAAGTCAACTTTTATATTAATACAGTTTAATTTTATTTTATTTCCTAAAACTATAAATTTTAGGATAAAAATAAATTAATTTTGACATTGCTCAACATCAAAATAAACTTTAATAAAGTAATAAAATAATAAAAATAATACAATTTAATAAAATAATAAAATAAATAAAAACTTTAAAATTAAAGCTGTAGAATATGTTTTCAAACTTAGTGAGATGAACTGCATTTCAAAATAGCACATAAACATTGAACTAGTCACATAATTCAAGGATACCAAAATTAGCATTCCATGGATTCATTCATTAGAAAGTACTGGTGGCCTCTTTACCCATAGTGTAAAGCTATTCATGCCAGCAGCTTAAGACACTCAAGTTTGCCAAATTTCACAGGTGCTGCCTGAAGAGAATGATAGTTTGCCACTCCTCCCTCGCAAAAGACAAATCTCTATTCACAAGAACGGGAAAACTTACAGAGAGGCTATTTTTTAAAATCTTTGATGCTAATTCAAATAGGAACTTGACCAGTTATACCTCCTCTTAACAACAGGTGCAGAATTATACACTGACTCTCTTATAAATATTCTTGAAAGAATCCCTTGGCTTTAGCATTTTAATGCCATGTTTCTTTAAATGAGGGCTGTTTTTCATAGGTTTTCTAATTTGAATGTTATACTCTTGCAGACTGTACCTAATATATTTTACTAATGAAAATATCAAATGCCAATTGATTTGTGTCTTTCGTGCAAATTTTGCCATTAAGATATTAATATAATATATTTTATAGATTTTCTGCTAGTAAAAAGAAGCTCCTGTTTTTCATCAATACTAAATTGCTATAAATCTTAGTTATTTTCCCAGTAATAAAGATAATTTTATGCCTGGGATTTAAATTCATCTTCTTGATTGAGATGTTTGTTTATCTGCAGAGTAGTCGAGAAGACGTTGCACTAGACTGGGGCTCAATTCTAGAATTAACACCACAATTTGATAGCTGTATAACCTTTAGAATATCACTTAATATTTTAATCCTCCTTTTTTTCTTTTCCTTTTTCTTTCTCTTTTTCTTTTTCTTTCTTTCTTTTACTTTTTTGAGACAGAGTCTTGCTCTGTCACCCAGGCTGGTGTGAAGTGGCGCAATCTCCACTCACTGCAACCTCTTCCTCGTGGTTCAAGCAATTCTCCTGCCTCAGCCTCCTGAGTAGCTGGGTTACAGGCACGCACCACCACATTGGGCTAATTTTTGTATTTTTAGTAGAGATGGGATTTCACCATGTTGATCAGGCTGGTCTCAAACTCCTGATCTTATGATCAGCCCGCCACAGCCTCCAAAAGTGCTGGGATCACAGGCGTGAGCCACTACGCCCCACCTTAATTCTCATTATATTTCCTATATGTGTAAAATAAAATAATAAAGCCTGATTTGTACATCTCAGGTAGTTAATGTGAGGATCAAAAAAGATATTGGCTATGAAAAACATGAATAAAAGTTTAAAAAGTAAAAAACAAACATGAAAAGAAAAAAATGTATAAAATAGACTCTTTTTTTCCAGAAGAAAATACGGGAGAAAATCTCTTCAAGTTGTGATTGGCAAAAATTTCTTTGGATTCAACCTTTCTACCTATAGAAGAAAATAATTGATAAATTAGACTTTATTAATGGCAATCCACATTCTGGTCTACCACATTTACAAGTCAGCAAAAAAGTGCTTGCCTCAGAATATGTCATTAAGTATTTTCACCTAATAATGGGAATACAAACAGCTCAATAAAAAATGAACAACATAATTGAAGAAACATTTTACATAACCTGATATATGAAGGGTCAAGCAGCATCTGAAATGATACTAACCATGATTAGTTGTGTGGAAAGGAAATCTCACTCTAGTCAGAAACTGTAAAACTTCTAAAGATTTGGATATGGCTGGAGATAAAAACAGAGTAAAAGAAAGGTTTTTACTTTTGCATTGGCATTGGAAATGATAAGATTCATGCTATGCTTAAGTAATTCTATTTTAATACGTGTGTGTTGATCTCTGTTTTTACAGAAAATGCCATGTGCAAAGGTATAGCTATCTTGGACACTAATTTGAGTGGGATTTCGTTTTCATTTTTTACAATTTAATTTTCTTTTTTCGTTTTTTACTTTTCTGTAAGTGTTTGGCACCTTACTTGTCTTCATTTTAATAGTATTCAGATGATAGCCTCTCAGAAATATTTTTATCCTTGAAAAAATATAACTTTCAAATATAAAAATTTAAAAATATGGAATCGAAGTACTCCTGAGACAATCTAATCTAATTATCAAATAGCTCACTTTTTGCTTCTGCAATATGTTTTATTTAGGAAGAAAAAATTTGACCTTTCTGGACTAAAGAGATCTGAGATAAAAGGAGAGACTAAAATGATGGCTGGAAAACTGTTATCGAAAAAAATTTCCTGAAAGCTTGTAAGTAGTTTTTATTTTTCCTTCTCCAGACATTAGAATTTTGGCTTTAGTTTTCTTTGTTATCTGAAGAAAGAAAATAGGGGAAGAGAGCCTAGCTACCCCACTTCCTTCTTTAAAGTAAAGATGATTTGTAAGAAGTTTTCAATTAAAAAGTTAAAATGTTTTTAAATACACAAAAACATAGAACTGTACATCAGCTTGGAGTGGAGGAATATAATACACTTGACTGATTATCTTTCTAAATATTTTTGGCTTCTGCAGAACAGCACAACTCTTTGAAGTCAGATTACCTCTACCACACGGAGACTGCTGGCTTTCAGAAGATGTGTCCACTCAGTTCAGTTTGGTTAGGCCAAGAGAAATAATAAAATCATGCAGACGGCATGGAAACAGATGCAGAAAATGTAATGCTCTCCAGCTTCTGAATGCAAAGAGAAACTGGCTCACCAATGGAACTACTCAAAGGTCAAGCCTTTCAGCTAAAAATAGAAAACAGCCTTTTCCTAAGGGAAACTGAGGGACCATTCTCATCCCTGCAGGACCAGTAGTTCTTTGGGGATATGGAAATAATAATGGAATGTTTTGGGAGGGATGCTTCAACAATCAACACCCCCAGAACTGAGTTCTTCCTCTATCTAGGCAATGTGTATTGTTATAGATGAGTAAGGGCTGAATCCAAAAACATTTAATGACTAGCACTGCATGGACACCAGCCCATCAGAACGAACACCCAACATATAAGAATGGTAGCAGCTCTTATACTGCTATGTTCTGGCTCTAGCTGAATGTCAGTACTCAGGTATGCCAAGACTATTTTAAGTCATTTTAGCCAAATGCAATGTGGTGGTCAGGTAATATCTCTTTATCAAATGCTAATTGGACTACAACATTTAGAATTGTGAGTCCCTAGACAGATTGGTAATCTGAAAGTTTATGAGAACTGCACAGCCATGACCATTTATAATTTATTGAAGAATATTATCAATAAAACATTTATCTAATTTCCTCACAAATTTATACAAGGAGCATGATGTCTGGTTGGCTTGTTTGGGTATTTATGTCCATGAAAATGAATAGGAGAGTATTAGGGGGGAAATTCTCCCTATTTGTTGTACAAGATTCTTTTTTTTTTTTTTTTTTTTTTTTTTGAGATGGAGTCTCGCTCTGTAGCCCAGGCTGGAGTGCAGTGGCCAGATCTCAGCTCACTGCAAGCTCCGCCTCCCGGGTCCACGCCATTCTCCTGCCTCAGCCTCCTGAGTAGCTGGGACTACAGGCGCCCGCCACCTCGCCCGGCTAGTTTTTTTTGTATTATTTTAGTAGAGACGGGGTTTCACCGTGTTAGCCACGATGGTCTCGAGCTCCTGACCTCGTTATCCGCCCGTCTCGGCCTCCCAAAGTGCTGGGATTACAGGCTTGAGCCACCGCGCCCGGCCAAGATTCTTTAAGGGAAGGCTGCAGAAACACCAAATAATGTACAGGCATAGGAGACATAAAATGTGTCAAGAAAATTACAGGAAATTTCAGTATCAATTAATGTCTTTTTGAAATGCAAGCCCTGCTTTTTTTTTTTTTTTTTTTTTTTTTCTCTTCCTCTCTTTCACTAAACTGGCTCATAACTAGTATCTTCCCTCAGTGCTCATATAAAATAATGCAATGGCATCCATAGCATCCATATTTCATTCTCTAATGCTAACCTGCCCTAAAACAAAGTGGAAGTTCAAGGAGAGTATCTGACTCCAAGTTTCGAGGAGGGGAATTCATGATAGCCCTGGAATCTTGTTAATGGACAACGGCATCATCAACTGTGTAGTCTCATCTGGGATGGTCATATCCTACAGAAATTTCAACCCATTGTGATGTAGCCTTTCCTCTAGGTGGTCACTTTATTTCCATTAAGATACTTTATATTTTAACAATTTAAATTAGAAAACTAGGTATATTCATCTTTTGTTTCCATTTTTGTATAATTTTTTAGATTAAAGTTGTATCATTTTTATAAAAGATTGCCTTCCATAGTTTCTTGTTGCCTGGAAAAATCTAAATATTTCTAACCTTCTAAAGTCAGAAAAATTTTACCTATGAACAAATTTTATCTTCATACTTTTCAAAATGGGTATTTTATCACCTTTCCCAATGATCTGTCAGTAATCCTCAATAACTCTCTGACTATGTTTTCTATTACTATACTCTCCTTGGGAAGCCACAGGGGCTACTCACTATTCCTGGCGCACAGCAGGCCCCACTGCACCTCAGGAATTTGAACATGCTGCTGTTCAGTCAGCCTGTAATTCACTTCTCCAGATATACATATGGCATACTGCACTCTCACCTTCTTCATATCTTTGCAGACTGTCTTGCTTAAAATTGCAAACACAGTAAGAAGCACATAGATGCCTCACCCCTGGCATTTCCTTTTTTTCTTTTCTGGCTTATTTTTTCCATAGTACTAATAATCTTCTAAAATAATAGATAATTTGCCCATTTATTTTATTTTCTTCATCCCACTAAATCCTTAATTCATAATTTCTAGGCTATCTATATACGTTATATACAATCTCTCTCTATGTATAATTGTGCAGGCTGATGTATGTCCTGTGTCTATACATTACATTAAATTTTATCTGTTCAGTGAAATAAAAAAATGGTTACAAGTTCTCAGTAACTTTAACTTTTTGCATGTTGATTTTGTATCATGCAACTTTACTGAATTCATCTAAGAAACTTTAATTTTTTATTCTTTCTTCTTTATCAATTAAGACTTTTGTAACTATAAGCTTTATTTTGAGTCTAAAATTAATTATGTTCTCATAGTACTATGAAGTGCTCTCTTTTGAAATGCTTTCTTTAGAGTCTGAAATTTGCCTTTGAATTTTCTTTGAACAAAGGATTAAGTAGGAATAGGTCTCTTAATTTCCAATCAGAGAAGAATTTCATTTTTTAAAATTGCGTGTCAACAATTTCACTTAAATGTAAATTAGTACAACCACTGTGGAAACCAGTATGGAGATTCCTTAAAGAACTGAAAGTAGACCTACCATTCAATCCAGCAATCCAACTACTGGGTATCTACCCAAAGGAAAAAAGACATTATGTGAAAAAGACATGTGCATACACATTTTTATAGCAGCACAGTTTGCAACTGCAAAGACATGAAACCAACCTAACTGTCCATCAACCAAAGGGTGAATAAAGAAAATGTTATTATATATACATTCACACACATACATATATACACACATACTATGGAATACTACTCAACCGTAAAAAGGAATAAAATAATGTCTTTTGCAGCAACTTGGATGGAGCAGGAGGCCATTATTCTAAGTGAAGTATCTCAGGAATGGTAAAACTTGCAACTCTCATTTATAAGTGCGAGTTAAGCTATAAGGACTTAAAGGCATAAAAATGATATAATGGACTTTGGGGACTTGAGAGAGAAAGCTGAAAGGGGGGTGAGGGATAAAAGACCATACATTGGGTACAGTGTACACTGTTCAGGTGAGGAGTGCTTTAAAATCTCAGAAATTATCAATAAAGAACCACCTGCACCCCAAAACTATTGAAATAATTTTTAAAAAGAGTAAAAAATGTTCCCTTAAAATATTTAACCTTACTAGATTATGATAAAAGAAAATGACCTAATCTGTACCTTGTTAAACTTTTAACATCAGGGAATTAATGTAACCTTACACTAGTCTCTTGGTATACTTTCTCCTTGACAGTTTGTAGCCCACTTGAATGGTACACTCATAAGTCAAATTGCTACATATACGTGAGTTTATTTCTAGACTTTGTAGCATTTTCCATACTATTTCAATTACTGTACCATTTTATATATATTCACTATTTTAATTACTATATCATCATCACTATCATTAGTATCATTATCAAATAGATTGTTTGAGTTTTAATAAATGCTGAGATTTTGCACCTATAAAAGAGATTCATTTTCCTAATAATTTGGTAAGGAATGTATTTTAAAGTCCATTTATTGTGTGTATGGGCAAAAAGGAGGAGAAAAACTGTGCACCATAGCATGCTCATCTCACATGTCTGGCTTCAAGTCAACAACTTCAGCATTTGTCTATCATACATCCTGGCCTCTTCATTTCTAGATGGAAGTAACTGAAGGCAGATATGGCAAGCTACTCTTTCTGGACCACAGATTGGTTTCTCAGATTCCTATCTTTCTTCTCTCAGGGAGAACCAGAGGAACAAAGCAGTTTTTCAGGATGTCAAGTAGTGTATGGTTATAAAGGCACATATAGCAGTCCAATCTAACCATGAGAGGGAAACTGACTTCCAGCTTGTCTTTCCAAGACTGTGACAGCAAAAGAATTTTGTTTTGTTTTGTTTTTCTCACTGGAAATGTAACAAAGTGAGGATGAAAACAATTTCTTTAATCTAAAACACTAATTGCAAGGTATGGTAGATTAACCCATGGTGTTTTGAGGGAAAAAAATATGACTCAAATATTTTCTGTTTAGTGTAAATGATGTTTTATATGAGAGGAAAACAAAAGAATGTTCATACATATAAAGTGCTTTCAGATATTATAATCTCTAAATAGTTCTGAAAACATTGCTAATTAAACCAATTAATAGAATAATCAACTCAAGAAGGTATATAAACTTTATCCTGAAATAAATTATTCTTATTAGATGGTAAATTTATGCCAAAAAAATATCATCTTCTATTACTTTATTGTTTGTCCTTGTTTAGTAAGTTTTGACAGTAAAATAAGCCTATAATATACATAATTTGAAATTTAAAAATATTCAATATTGATATTTAAAATAAAATATGCTTATTAGTTGTGGGTGGCATGCATATTTACATGGAAAGCCCCATAGAGTATTATTTTAAAAACCTGAAAAAATGTACTTAAGCAAAGAAAGTTGCTAGATACAAAATAAATAAAAATGAATAGCCTACCAACAGGGAAACAAAACCCCTTAAGAAAATATAATAGGAAATAATACATCCACAAGGATATCAAAATATGTAGTATAAGAAAATAAATGTAATAAAAATATTGTGGGAATTTAAGGGAAATTTTGAATAAACAAAGAGCTTAGTCATTTTCTGAAGGGAAAAATAATTCTATACATATATTTTCTCCATTAATATTTTCCACTAATTTAATATTGTAATAAAATATTAATTAAATATCAATTTAATACAATATGTATTGAAATTTATATGGGAAAACAAGTAAGCAAATATAGTAAATAATATTTTTAAAGAGTGATAATGATAGTAGACCAGGATTGCCAGATATTAAAATACATTCTTAAGAAATAAAATAGTGTTCTAGAAGTGCTGTGGCTACACTGCTGAGTAGCCACTGAAAATTGCTTCATCTCTTTTGACTTCAGTTCCCGACTTATAATGAATACTTTCTTTACCAAATTATTATTAAAGTGAATCTCTTTTATATGTTCAAAGTCTCAACATTTATTAAAATTCAGAAACATAATCTATTTGATAATGATGATGATAATGATGGTGATGATGATATAGTAATTAAAATAGTGAATATATATATATATAATGATACAGTAATTGAAATAGTATGGAAAATGCTGCAAGGTCTAGAAACAAACTCACGTATATGAAGCAACTTGATTTATGAGTGTACCATTCAAGAGGGCTACAAACTGTCAAGGAGAAAGTATACCAAGAGACTAGTTGTAAGGTTACATTAATTCCCTGACGTTAAATACGTTAAATATTTAAACTCACTGAAATAAGAAAAACTGAAATGGAGTAGCTAAAAATGATTGATATTAACTTGGAACCATTACATAATACAATTCTTTTTTATATATTTTGCTTGGTGCTGAGTCTTTTTTCATCTGATTCAAGTCTTTTAAGAAAAGCTCTCTCTCATTCTCATTGCCTCTTCTTAATGAAATATCAGTCTTCTTTTTATGGAAATTATATTATGCATGCTGTATATTTTTACTCTCACCCATACTCTTCATGAACCTTACTTTTAAAATAAATTCTATCTCCCCATTCTTTATTTATAGTACTGCATTAGCTTGTTACAATTTTAGTGTAATAAACCAATTCTGTTCTTTTAGCAGTCTACTGTATTTATTTTAGTTTTAAATTTAGTAATCATATTTTTATCTTCTAAATTCTTTT
Organism: Macaca fascicularis; assembly: GCF_037993035.2. Taxonomy (NCBI): domain Eukaryota; kingdom Metazoa; phylum Chordata; class Mammalia; order Primates; family Cercopithecidae; genus Macaca; species Macaca fascicularis. The sequence goes on from NC_088375.1 coordinate 47,691,609, forward strand.
TCTTGTTTTTTTTTATTTTTCCATTCCATTACTTAATGTTTTTTCCGTGAATTTAATACTTTCTCAAACTTTTCAATGATGATAGATTGGGAAGAACTAAGACACCTTCTTTAACAAACATGAGAAACCTGAGAAATAACATGGTAGAGTAATGAAGAACTCAACGACCAGACTGACTGAGTTTGGACTCTAGCTCTGCAACCAGTAGTTGAGTAATCTTGCTCAATTTGTTTAGATTATCAAAACTTCAGAGTCCTCTATTGTAAATTTAAAGTAAAACTGCAACCCACGTTATAACATTGTATTAAGCTAAAAATGAAAAATGGTAAAGCCTTTAGAACAGTGTTTGACACAAATGTTTGTACTTAATACATGTTAGCTAATAACTAGTTAAACATGACAGTTGTCATTAGTGAGTCAGTTCCAGGATAATCTCTTTTAGCTCGGCATGTCTGTGGCTCTTCATCAAGAGATATTAGTGGATTCCACCTAATGTGTCTTCTGCTATTTAGATAGACATTTTTATATCTTACATGTGGTGAATTGTGATTTGGTCAGCTTCAGCTTCAGTTTCATTCCTGTTTACTTTCTGCAGTTTATCTTTCAAAAAATCTCTCCATATTATTGCATATTGATGAATGATTTAATAATTTCAGGTAGTCAGTTAGTTTTGTTCAGTTCAATAGGAATTTAGATGAGGTTATAAAAGAAAAATCATGTATTTACATCATGATCATGTATTGCCCACCTTATGTTTTAAATATATAGTTGAGGGAGCATGTATGTTTTCGTAAACGTGTGTCAGTGTGTGTGTGTTAGTGTGCACTTAGTATATTGTTGAGTAGGGGTGTGTGTGTGTGAGAGAGAGAGAGAGACCCGGTAGAATAATATAAGGAATTATACTATTACTAAAGTATATTGTTTTTATATTTGTTTATAGCTAACTTTCCTGCTTATATGAGGTGACTTTGTTTCAGTTCAATAAAAAGTGTTACCTGAGATTTGATCTTTTGCATTTCCTTTGAGAAGCCTACATGAATTCTTCCTGCTGAGCTTAATACAACAACCACAGCAAACTGACCTTCATTTTCTCGAGTGTTCTTTGGTCACATCAATGTTCTTTTGTGATGTTCTATTTGCTGTTGTCTGAAGTGCATCTAGATTGTGAAATAGGAGATTTTTATTTCAATTGGCATTGATTTTTGAAATGTATTCACTCACTTTATAACTTGTGTTGGCTGCCTAAAATGAACAGTTTTTTTCAGTGTTAGGAATTTGTGATGGTATGGGTCTGGTAATATTTAGTTTTCATCCTCTCGATTTATAAACCATTTTCACTTTTAGAAAAGTGTCATAATTTAGTGCTCAAAGAAAAGAACTCCAGATTTCAGTCATATGCCATTTTGATGAGTTGGTATATACATGCATATCTATGTGTGTGTGTTTATGTATGTGTGTACATACATACATTCATACATATACATATTATAAAATAATGATGCTAAAAGGTGGTGAGGAAGATTATTTACATGTACTTTTTTGTCCTCTGCATGAGGATTCTGACACATACTATTGAGATTAAAGATTGCATACTGCATCTAAATGGTGTTACCAAATTAGGCATTAGATTAAATGTATCATTAAAGCAACTTAAATTAGATTTTCCCCACTGAATTGAGAAAGTTTGATCAGAAATGATATCATTTGTAAGATTTACCTGATTTCTAGGTGTTTAGTACAACATCATATTATTTATTAGTACTATCATTCAGAATAAGCAGTTTAGGACAAATATCTACATATTTACCTAATGACAGTTTTGAAATAACCAGTTTCATTTATATGCATTGATGCTTCCAATATTATTTGTATGAAAGCTGACAAAAAAGATTCTCATACTTTGAGAAAACACTTTGAGTTATTCCTCTTTTATGCATGCACTATTATATTTTTTAGAACAAGAGATTTTTAAAATGCTACTCTAATCTCAGTCAGATGACACCAATATCATGGTGTCTATCCCTGGCCACAACATTTTAATGGGAAGTGTTTAGGAGGAAAGGTCATAGATAAAGATAAATAATTTTGATATATGAGATGGGATTCTGTTTTGAGATAACAAAACCACCACATCATTAGACTAGAAACCCCGTCTCTACCAAAAATACAAAAAAATAGTCGGGTATGGTGTGTGCGTTTAATCCCAGCTACTCGGGAGGTTGAGGCAGTAGAAACGCTTGAACCCGGGAGGCAGAGGTTGCAGTGACACCAGATCATGCCACTGCACTCCAGCCTGGGTTACAGAGCACGACTCAGTCTCAAAAAAAAAAAAAAAAAAAAAAAAAAAAGACATTCAGTTTCCTATTTATTTGGCAGTTTAAAAGGCATCCACTTCAAAAATGTAAGTAAAATTGTTTACAAGTGATTTGTTGTGGGAAGTCAAGGACCCTGAATGGAGGTACCGACTGAAGCCGTGGCAGAAGAACATAAATTGTGAAGATTTCATGGACATTTATTAGTTTCCTAAATTAATTATTTTATAATTTCTTACACCTGTCTTTACTGTAATCTCTGAACATAAATTGTGAAGATTTCATGGACACTCATCACTTCCCCAATGAATATCTTTGTGATTTCCTATGCCTGCCTTTACTTTAATCTCTTTTTTGTTTTTTTGTTTTTGTTTTTGTTTTTTTTTTTTTTTGAGACAGAGTCTCGCTCTGTCGCCCGGGCTGGAGTGCAGTGGCCAGATCTCAGCTCACTGCAAGCTCCGCCTCCCGGGTCCACGCCATTCTCCTGCCTCAGCCTCCTGAGTAGCTGGGACTACAGGCGCCCACCACCGCGCCCGGCTAATTTTTTGTATTTTTTAGTAGAGACGGGCTTTCACCGTGTTAACCAGGATGGTCTCGATCTCCTGACCTCGTGATCCGCCCGTCTCGGCCTCCCAAAGTGCTGGGATTACAGGCTTGAGCAACCGCGCCCGGCCTACTTTAATCTCTTAATCCCATCATCTTCTTTGTAAACTGAGGAGGATGAATGTCACCTCAGGACCCTGTGATTGTATCAACTGCACAAATTGTTTGTAGAGCATGTGTGTTTGAACAATGTGAAATCTGGGCATTTTAAAAAAAAGAACAGGATAACAGCGATGTTCAGGGAACAAGAGAGGTAACTTTGAACTTGCCGCCGGTGGGCCAGACGGAACAGAGCTATATTTCTCCTCTTTCATAAGCAAATAGGAGAAATATCGCTGAATTCTTTTTCTCAGCAAGGAACATCCCTGAGAAAGAGAATGCGCCCTGAGGGTAGGCTTATAGATGGCCCCTTTTTAAGGTGTCCTCGTCTTTTACGGTTGAAGTCGAAGGGATGAAATAAGCCCCGGTCTCCTATTAATAAGTTTCCCAGGCTTATTAAGTGGAGGAAAATTCCCATCTAATACATTTTGGTCAGACAGGTTGTCTGCTCTCAAACCCCGTTTCCCGGTAAGACGTTATCAATGACAATGTGTGTCCGAAACTTCATTAGCAATTTTAATTTCACCTCATCCTGTGGTCCTGTGATCTCGCCCTGACTCCATTTGCTTTGTGATATTTTATTACCTTGTGAAGTATGTGATCTCTGTGACCCACACCCTATTCGTGCACTCCCTCCCCTTTTGAAAATCACTAATAAAAACTTGCTGGTTTTACCGCTGGGGGAACATCACGGATCCTGCCGACATGTGATGTCTCCCCCGGATACCCAGCTTTAAATTTCTCTCTCTTATGCTCTTTCTCTTTATTTCTCAATCCAGCCGAGACACTTAGGAAATAGAAAAGAACCCACGTTAAACATCGGGAGCAGGTTCTCACGATAGTGGTTCAAACACAGATGAGACCTACTAGAGTTGCAGTGCTATCTTAATTATGTTTAAAAAGCAAAAGTGCAACCATTCTAAAGATTTCACTGTCAAAAACATTATAAGATGTGGAGAAACATTAGTACCTTGGGATCTGTATGGATTTACACTATGTGGCTCATCTACAAACCATTGACAGTTATTGTGATATCAGCAAATAATCAGTTTATCAATTTGTACTCCATAATATTTTTCTCTCAGATGTAAGTTCCTGTATCAATATCAAAAGAAGAGTCTCACTTAAAGTAACTCTCTCTATTTGAGCCAAAATAAAAATTGAGATGAAAATCTCAGAAGTGAAGGTTATAAGAAAGAAATCTACCAAAAAAAAAAAAAAAAAAAAAAGTTATAGTAAATGAGTCAGAATTTTATTTGCTGGGATTTATCAAATTAGAATTTTACAAGGACATAGTGGTGTAATCTCTGAGTCCATTGGAGAAGGTAATGAAGTAATTGTTTGCCATAATTGATACCCATCACAAAGAAGACAACTAAAGTGTTGAGCAAAGAAGAATCTTCTAAAATCATTTTCAGCTCAAGGTAATTGCCAAATATTTTACTGTGATTGAAGTTACTATATTACAACCGAAGACAAGTCTAGAATCAAAAAACTGGGTAAAAAATGATGTGACACTGATCCCCAAGCATATATTTGAGCAAGTTAACAGGTATTTAAGGAAGTAGAAATTGAATTCTGAAAATTCCTTGTTTAAATTAATCTAATCATGTTTATTTCCTAATTGCAAAACTTTATGGAATATTTGGCCTGCATGCTTTGTAGGTTTCCAAAAAGGGCTGCAGTATTCAGGAATCTCCAAATTTGTTTAACCACCACTCCCTTTTAAGAAAGGAATGTATTAATTTGAGATAAAATATATTATCTTAGATAGATTTATTATTTTAGATAGTTGTCAGTAAAATTAATTCTTTTTAAATTAATTCATATATAGATACAGAATATTTTTGGTCCCTTTTGTTTTTTGTTAACTAACCATGGCATTCATTATCTCAACACTTCAGTTGTTTTCTAGTAGTTTTCATGCTAGATACCAATCTCAAGCAAATAATTATTTATTATCTTCTCAGACAGACTCAGAGTTTATCCTTTCTCTTTGTTGTAAAAATTGAATTTGATATGGTCCAAAAAACAACATGCCAGATCTCTATAAAAATAATGAGATGAGCATTTTGAACTATTACATATATGCACAAATATATATATATATCTCCACAGAAACCCCTCCACCACCCACAAAAAAAAACAAAGCCCTTTGACTCTGTTAGTATTGTCAAAATCAGCTATTTTTTTAAAAGTGCCTCTATTGGGTTGGGTCTGGACATCTTTGCTGTGTACATTGTGGGCTGCAGAGAGAGTTCACTGGACAAAATGTTGAGGTACTGAAGTCTATGTCCTAATCTTTCATCCATGAGAAAAAGATGAAGAAAAGCAAGCACAGAGCTATAATTCTACAGACTTTAATTTTATTTTATCATTATAGTGGCACTCTGCCTAAAATGCCCAAATTAGTGACTGGTATGGCTAACAAATAGTATAATTAAAGAGTACCAATAATTTTTATACATACATATAATACATATAAATTAGTTTAAAAATAAAACTAGTTTCAACTGACAACTATCTAAGATATAATAAAGTGAAAGATAATTAAAAGATCCCTGAGTAGGTTAGAGTAGAAATATTATGGTAAAAATTAAACCAAGGCCATTTTAGAGCCATGGTGACTGAAATGTAACCTATACCAAGAATTAGATGAAAATGCACAATATATATTTTTAAATGTAAAATTAAAATAAAGTATATTTAAAATTATACCTTGTATTTTAAAATTGAAGTTCTACATGTTAAAGAATATTTTATTATACACGTCTGTAACTATTATATTCTATATAATATTGAGAATTTTTGAAACTACATAAAACAGAAAGTAAACTAAAATTATATCCTTATAACCCAGAATGTATAAAGGTTGACATTTTCTCATATTTACTTTGCCTACTTTTTAAATAAAAGCAATATGCATTAAAAAAAAAAAAGAAAATTGGTAGGATAAGTGATAGGACAACTTTTACCTACTTCGAAACTTATTTAGAAGTTATCCCAATCAAAACAGTGGGGTACATGCACTATTTTTTTTTTTCTTCTGTTGTCCTCAGAAAGTTAATCTTGGTTCCCTTGAATCAGAATTCAGACAACTAAGACATTCTTTTTTAAGTAACACTTTGTTTGGATTTAGACCATTATCTTTACGCCCAATGTTATTTTGAGTGTGAAACACATGAAAGACATTTTGCAGAAACTTTATTAGTGTATTAGAAATACCTACACACAAGAAAAGGGGTTTTCTGTTTCTGAAATGGAAAATACTTATGTAAGCACCCTTCATGCACTGGGCACTTCATATTTGAATTTCTCCATAACATTTAATACATAATGTAAGGGTTTGTAAATTTACTGCTTCATTATTATCGAGGTATGTGCTTGTGAGTCATCCTGGAGTGCCTGAAACTCAAAAAATAATAAAATAATAAAAGATTATTTTATACATGTAAATGTAAGAAAAAAATAATATCCTAATTTTCCCTACAGTTTCATATAAAATTGCTTTCAGAAAAAGTACCTCACATTGATATATAAATCCAATTTTTAAATAAATCATAGATTCTATAACATTAAAGAATTTGGGTCAGCCGTGGTGGCTCATGCTTGTAGTCCCAGCTACTCAGGAGACTGAGGTGGGACGATCACTTGAGCTCATGAGTCAAGGCCACAGTGAGCTATGATCACACCAGTCTGAGCAACAGTGTAAGACTCTGTCTCAACAAAATAAATAAGTAATGAAATAATTTGGAAGTCATTCTGTAAGGTACTTTTATTTGTTGGGATGCAAGTTTGGCTCTAGTAATATAACTCAAATAACAGTAACTTAGACAAGATGGATTTTTTTTCCTCCCAAATAACAGTACAACATAAACAATCCATAACTTATATGGTGGCCTCAAAGATGCTGGGTTCTACAGTTCTTCACAAGTTTCTTCATGTTATGATTTTTAGTACTAGTCATCATATTTTCATCTTAGTTAGGGGAAAGAGAGAAGGAAAATGACACATATTCTTCTTCCCTTAAGAACCAATTTAGAAGTTTCATGCATTCCTCCCATTTATATACATGTATCCACCTTAAGTGCAAGGAAGGTCTACAGGTGTGATGCAGCATACACTCAGATGAAACTCAGGGTTGTACTAGTAAAGGAAGAGAAGATGTAAAGGAAGAAGAGTTTGTCTTCTGTCTATTAGCTACTTACAGGGAGAAGAACTTGATTTCAGGCATTCTCTATCCTAAAGAGTGATCCACATAACCCTGGGTGTACATGGGAGGAAGATTGGGAAAGACTGCAAGATCCTATCAGAAGATGCACAAAGTCAAAACTATTTTCATGGAAATAAATAAGACATTTTTCATTTGCATTGTTTTGACACTTGCACTGACAGTTCTAAGGCAATGGAGAGTAAACTACTGCTGAAGGCTTAGTACAAACCAAGTAATGGCACCAAACTGCTCTCCTAGTGGGCATATATTCTTTACTGATACATACTTGTAAAATAGAAAGAAATGTTTTCAAGAATGTTCATGTTGAAGTAAAATAAAGTTTACTGCATCTTAATCTTCAGTATAAATCTGCATGTCAAAACAAGACACATGAATAAAGGACTTATGCTGCAGACAGCACTATAATAGTTGATTTGAGGAAAATAACTTTTGCAATTATTTCAGTTGCAAGCTGATGTAGCCACTTTTTTCATGGCGAATCATTTTTACTTGATATAGTTTGACAGAAAAATGATGGTTATTCAGAATTGGACACTTGGTGGATCTGTTATCAAAACTTAAAAAGATGAGGCTGTTGCTTCAGGACAAACAACTGATTTATTTAACGGCAATGATAACAATAAAGCATTCAAGTGAACAATACAGACTTGGAAAACTTGTATCTGCTGCTAGAAGACTGACAGCTTCCTAAAATGCAAAGGCTTTTCTCATGAGTCCAATGATGATATGAAAAATAAGTTCTTTTGTTATTGCCTACTGATATATGTCAGCATTTGGAAGATTTTCATATCTAATTTGAAAGAGCATATATAGGAGTGCACGACATAGCTCTCATATAATGAATAGGTAGACTTCAAATCATTCTTCTCTGTGGCCTTAAAATATTTCATTACATCTCACTTTATCTCATTAATAAAAAATGAATAGCTCCATAATAATAATATATTCAATTGTTTTAATTGCTTGCTGCAGCCTGTGTGTCCCAGCTCAGAAGATCTGAGTGTGTACTTCTATTCACAACTCTGTGTTCAGTGACTTCACATTGGTAGATTGATATTGCCTGTGGTAGTGAACAAAAATTGTTAAATATTGTTCATCAAAGCTTTCTTTTTTCCTAAAGATTTGGTTGCTAAACCCTTACCAACACTTCACTAAATGCAATATTTCTATGGATCCTTGCTGCTCTGTGAATGGCAACACAACATATTATAGCTGGTTATGTTTTAGGAATTATACTATGATAATTTCCAATAATTGCTGACACAATTTGACACTGTGCCCCTACCCAAATCTCACCTCTAATTACAATCCCCACACTAGGGAGGGGCCTAGTGGGAGGTAAATGATTCATGGGGGCAGGTTCCCCTGTGCTGTTCTTGTGAGTGACTAAGTTCTCACAAGATCTGATGTTTTAAAAGTATAGCACATCCCCCCTAGTTTTCTTTCTCTCTTTCTCCCCTGTTGCCATGTAAGATGTGCCTTGTTTCCCCTTTGCCTTATTTCATGATTGTAAGTTTCCTGCAGTCTCCCCAGCCATGAAGAACTATGAGTCAATTAAGCCTCTTTTCTTTAGAAATTTACCAAGTCTCAGGTAGTTCTTTATAGCAGTGTGGAAGCAGACAATACAATTGCTGTAATCGCTATCTTGTGATGACATTAGTAAGCCATTGTTACATATCTGCAAAGTTTTAGAATAGCAGCAAAAGTTGACTGCCTCAAGAAAACCAAATTGTCACAGGTTTTAGAGTTTACTCAAGTAAGAAAAAGGATTTTTATATCACATGAATTCCTCAGAGGAAAAATGGTGAGATTAATCTGAATGTCAAGCTTTATTGAAAAGGAAGAACTATACATTACGCAAAGTAACTTTAATCTATCTGTCATTATATAAGAAATGTGAAAATATCTTATTGGTGGAGATGTACTTTGAAAGTCTTGTTTGTTTTTGCTTATTTTTCAAGATTTCAGAAGATCGTAAATTGAATGACCGTTCTTAGGGTGAGAAAAGTTCAAGGGAATGACTGAGAACAATTCCATAAAGGCAAGAAAAAATATAATTTGTAATGAAAGTGAATTACTGGTATGGCTTATCTACCTCCTCTTCAAAAATTTCTGAAAACATAACTTACAAATAGCCAATGTCCACTTTACACTCTGCCATATTCTACCTTCCTAGAATCCAGTACATATTTTATTTTGTTTTCCTGATGTCATTTCATATTATTCTTTTAAAATGGAAAAAAAAAAAAGAGAAATAGAAACAAGACGCTACATTGGCAATAAAAGAAAAATGGGGATGGAAAATATCAAACTTCAGTAAGCAAATTTATCTAGCAAGAAGTCTGCATTGTTTTTGTGTGTGTGGTGACTAATAGTCAACTTAGGAATTATGCTAAATTAAAAAAAGAAAGTCAAGAAAACTCTGTGGCAATATTTGATTTATTTAATTTAGAAGTTTTGGAAAACAAAGATTTATCTATACTATATTGAATTCTAATCCAAATAATACACCTCTATTTTATTCTACTTATTTATGTTGGACACTCCCAATTTGAACTAGGATGTCAGCTTCCCACAATTTCATTACAGACCTTGAACTTTTATAGCATTTTTGTATGTCAACTTATAATTTATTTTTACTAGAAATTAAGATTGTTTCCATGATACGTTTTACTCCACTATCTGCTCAATTGCAGTTTCTGTTTCTTCACTCACCTCACATATATCTGCACTCTCTGGTAATACAGTCTTCCCTTGGTATCCCAGGATAATTGATTCCAGGAATTCTGCCATCCCCATATATATATATATATATATATATATATATATATATATATATATATTTATTTATTAACACATACTCAAGTCCCACAATAAGCCTTGCAGAATCTGAGGATACAAAGTCAGCCCTCCTTATCATGGGTTTCGCATCCCATAATACTATATTTTTCATCCCCAGGTTGAGGGTGAGGAATTTGCTGATGGAAAAGGTTGTGTGAAAACTTTTTTGATTGGGATAAATCTGCATATAACTGGACCCAGGCAGTTCAAACCCCTGTTGTTCAAATGTCAGCTGGATTCAGATTTCATGGATTCCTGTAAACCAATGATTTTGTTCCTTAAGACTGGATTCCCTGAGATTGTCCAAATCTTCCCTGAGTTTCAGACATACATATGCAGCTCTAGACATACTAGTTAAAATAATACTCCTCTATTTTATTCTACTTATTTATGTTGGACACTCCCAATTTGAACTGGGATGTCAGCTTCCCACAATTTCATTACAGACCTTGAACTTTTATATCATTTTTGTATGTCAACTTATAATTTATTTATATTATAACCCTAAAGTCAATGTCTTTATTAACCACACTCATCAATTTGCTTCCTAACTCACTTCATCTTCTTGCACTTTCTATTTTGGGTAAAATAACCTATTTCATGGTTTTCAAATTGCTTTTAACCTACATACATAAGGCATAAGGCTCATTGTAATCAAATAACGAGATCTTCACCCAGCCACATTTCCCTGTCATGGAATGTTCCCTGGGGGTACACCAAAAGACATATTAAATATCTTATTTGTGGAGGAAATAAGAAAACATATGAGATGCATAAAATAATAAATTATGGCAGTGCTTAGAGGAAGCTTTATTGATGTGAATGCCTGTATTTAAAAAGATGAAAGCAATAACAGGGAATCAACCTATGTTTCCAACAATGGTGGACTGGATAAAAAAACATGTGGTACATACATACCACAGAATACTACATAGCCATAAAAAATAAAATGTCCTTTGCAGTAACATGAATGCAGTTTGAGGCCATTATTCTAAGTGAGTTAACACAAGAGCAGAAAGCCAATTAATGTGAGTACTTATTCACAGTGGGAACTGATATGGTAAGGCTGTGTTCCCAACCAAATCTCATCTTGAATTACCACGTGTTGTGGAAGGAACCCTGTGAGAGGTAACTGAATCATGGGGCATGTCTTCCCCATGCTGTTCTTGTGATAGTGAATAAGTTTCACGAGATTTGATAGTTTTAAAAATGGGAGTTTCCCTGCACAAGTTCTCTCTCTTTGCCTGCTACCACTCATGTAAGATGTGACTTGCTCCTCCTTGTCGTCTGCCATGATTGTGAGGCCTCCACCAGCTATGTGGAACTGTAATTCCATTAAACCTCTTTTTCTTCCCAGTCTCAGATATGTCTTTATCCTCAGCATAAAAATGGATTAATACAGGAACTAAACATTTGGTACTTATGGACATAAACATACTAAAGTAGACACTAGAGATTATTAGAGTGGAGGGAAAGTGAGGGGGGCAATTATTGAAAACCACTGGGTACTATGCTCATTACCTGGGTGATGGGATCAATCATACCTCAAACCTCAGTATCATGCAATATACCTATAAAACAATCATGTACATTTACCACCTGAATGTAAAATAAAAGTTGAAAAATTAAAAAGAAATTTTTATTCTCAAAAGGTGAAAATTCTCAAATTAATAACTTAAGTTTTTATTCCAAGAAACCAGAAAAAGAAAATGACATTAAACACATATCAAAGAGGGAAACAATAATAGAATTGGTACGAAAAATGAAATAAAAACAAAAAAAGGACTATCAAGAAAACTAAAAGTTAGTGAAAAATAAAAATGAAGTTGAAAAACTTTTAGCTAAACTGATCACAAAGAAGGGGAGAGAGAGAAATTGAGAGAGAGAGAGAGAGAGAGAGAGAGAGAGAGAGAGAATAGAAGAGAAAAGACTGCCTAGGAAACTGAAAAGACACCTTAAAGAACAGAAGTAATTATTTGTATATCATACAACTGATAAGGAACTTGCAATCAGAACATATGAAGTCCTCTTTTTTTTTTTCTTCTTGTTTTTGAGACAGAGTCTCACTCTATCACCCAGGTTGGAGTGCACTGGCGCGATTTTGGCTCACTGCAAGCTCCGCCTCCCAGGTTCACACCATTCTCTTGCCTCAGCCTCTCGAGTAGCTGGGACTACAGGCACCCGCCACCACGCCCGGCTAATTTTTTGTGTTTTTAGTAGAGACGAGGTTTCATCCTGTGTTAGCCAGGATGGCCTTGATTTCCTGACCTCGTGATCTGCCCGCCTCGGCCTCCCAAAGTGCTGGGATTACAGGCGTGAGCCACCGCGCCTGGCCATGAAGTCCTCTTACAACTCAATGCTCACTTTCAAAAAAAAAATATTGAAATCTGTGAAGGATTTGAATAGACATTTTTCCATAAAAGATATACAATGAACATGAAAAGATGTTCAAAACACATGAAAAGATGTTGAACATTGTCAGTCATCAGGGAAATTTAAATCAAACCCAAAATATATTATTTCATACTCACTTCGATGACTTTAACCAAAATGACACAAAATCACAAGTGTTGAAGATAATGTGGAGAGACTGGAGCTGTTATTTATGACTGGTGAAAATATAAAATGGTGCAGCCACTGTGAAAAACTATTTGGCAGCTTCTCAAAATGTTAATAGTTATCTCATGACTCAGCATTTCTCCACTTTGGTATATGCCCCAGAAAATTGAAACCTATGTCCACATGAAAAAGTGTACATGAATGTTCATAGAAGCATTATTCATAATAGCTTAGAAGTACAACAACCCAAATTTTCATCACGTGATGAACAAAAACCCAATATATGGTATATGGTATACCCATACTACTGATGCTACAACATGGAAGAACCTGAAAGCAGTTTTTTAAGTGAAAGAAGCTAGTCACGAAAGGCCATATATTGTACGATCCCATTTACAGATAATGTCCAAAATAGACAAATCTACAGAGACAAATAGTAGATTAGACAAATTTATAGAGATAAACAGCCTTGGACTGGGTGAGGGTTTATGAAGAGTAACTGTTAACTGGTAATACATTCCTTTTTGAGGCAATGCAAAGGACCTCACCTTAGATTGTTATGATATTTGGACAGGTTTTTTTTTTTTTTTTTGTATACTAGACACCAATAAATTCTAAACAAACAAACAAACAAGCAAACACAAATCCAATGAGTTATTTTTAAATGAATGTTTAAAATTATGTACTAACCTTCAGGGTATTTTTGTTGTTTTTTTTTTTTTTTTTTTTTTTTTTTTCCCAGCAAAAGAAATCTATAATTACAGATTTCTCATCTTAATGATTTAAGCACCTAGTCAAAATTCAAGCATTTTATGTAAGAGATACTGGTACAAATGTATATTTCTTGTGATACTGTCCTATATTTTCCCGTAGCTTTTCGTTTTCAAACTGACCTCAAATAGATAAATACAACTTTTTATTACACTTACTGGTCAGTACATCCTAAAGTAGGAAATTGAAACACTGCTTCCCCAACTCAGTTCAGACACAAATAATTTAATTGTCTGTCATCATTCCTATTCAATTTTAGAAGCTTTCATAGTAATTTTCAGAAGTTTTTGTAGAATTAGGTTTATGGTTTTCTATATACTGGTTATAGAAAATATATCCTGAATTATTTTATTTGAAAATTACATATTGAGGAATTTCAATTTCTCATCCTGTTTATTTCCTAGGCTCACAATGTAACCATAGGACTTTGTGTTTTTCTGCTCACTGTAACGCAATTATTAGTTGGCTACAACACACAACAAATTAGAATGATTTCTTCATTTTGATAAGAAAAGAAAAAAAAAAGAAGTGCTAGTATATATTTTTCTTATTGTACGGTTACTTTGAAAAATAACTATAATTTATTATTTGAGAAAATATATTGTTTTCAAATTATCTCTAATAATATATATTAAATCATGATTTGTATATTAACACACCTACATTCAGAAAAATAAATAGAACTCACTTTCTCAACAGTAAACTTAATTGCTTACATTGCCACAAATGTCTTACCTTTGTCTTGGCAGGCTGATGAGGGGTTGTTTATGACACCTCTTGCTAAGGCTGAAAAGCTTGTGTACAATTTTCTGTGCCTTTAGGAAAAGTTGTTTCATGCTGATCTCCAGTTGTTCATAACGGCGCTGAAAATTAGAATCCATTGTCCACAAATGCATTATAGTAGATGTGTTGAGGAAATAATTCATAGGTAGCCTTTTCATAAATAACTTGAATTCATCTGAAAAATGTCAAAATTCAACACTTTAATTATGAAACAATTATTTTCTGTTTTTTGTAAACACATATAATATGTCAATATTAAGAACAAGTACATATGCACATATATGTCAAACTAAGAACAAATAAATACAGTGTATTATTTGTGAGTAGCTAATTAATAGAAGATGGGTTTTTAGAGACTTTAGAATTATCTTCTTTGTTGTTCCCTTTAAAATAGAACTTTCACGAAAGAAGAAAACTAAAATAATTTGTGCTAAAGCAAACAGTTGGGACAGAAAGTTTAAGTTCAACTTAATTTTTCTGTGTGCTTCTTTTAATGGTTTTTCAGTGAACTTTCCTCAATACATAGTCATCATTAATCTGACTTTCATTTTTGGCATTGGTATTAATAATCCTTTGTGTACTTAAAAAGCTTTTCAGAAATTTTTATTAACTCAGAATAGAAAATATATAAAATTGCTACTAAATAATTTTATTAGTTTTTAAAGAAAAGCAAAAACCTTTTTAAATGTAAAATTTTGATTTTAAATATAAAATTATAATATTCAACTATGCACCCTAATTATAACTGATTTTATTTTTAGCCCTCTTTGTAACTGACTATATTCTAATTTGTTCTAACCATTTAAAAAATGAGTATATGCTAAAAAAAATATTGAAAATAATTTAAAGCTGAAATATTGTTTTTTGTTTTTGAGTCAATAATTGTGCTGTCTTTTCAAATGTGTGGTTTAACCAACATTAGGAATAAAAGTTGATGCTACACTAAAATAAATAATAATCAAGAAGATCTAACAAATATTTGGACACAAAAGATAGTTGAAATAATTGTCCAAAGGTGGAAACAACCAAATTGTTAATCAACAAATATGAGCAAACACAAAATGTGTTATACACATACAATAGAATATTATTCAGCCATAAAAATGAATAAAGTTCTGACACATGCTACAGCATGATGGACCTTTAAGATATTACAGTCAGCGAAATAAGCCAGACACAAAAGGAAAAATATATTGTATGATTTCCCTTTTATGAAATATAAATCCTGCGAAATGCAACTTTTTAACGATTCACAGTGAATTATATTCATTAACATTGGGTTTACTTTTCCTAGATCAAATAAGTACAGAGTTCTGGCATCTTTCAGGCATTGAAGGAATAGACTTTTAACTGAAAAAAGAAGGAAAACTAAAGCAAAGTAACAGTACTTTTTATAGGAAAAAAAAAGAGAGAGAACATTGTATAGGACGTATCTGTCCAATATGCTTCAAACCATTTTTTTAAGTGAGCAGAGTGTAAATAACAGATGCTTTTTTTTTTTTTCTTCTTTTTTTTTTTTTTTTTTGAGATGGAGTTTTGCTCGTTACCCAGGCTGGAGTTCAATGGTGCCATCTCGGCTCGCTGAAACCTCCACCTCCTAGGGTCAATCAATTCTCCTACCTCAATCTCCCGAGTAGCTGTGATTACAGGTGCGTGCCACCATGCCCAGCTAATTTTTTGTAATTTTTTAGTAGAGATGGGGTTTCACCGTGTTGGTCAGGCTGATCTTGAACTTCTGACCTCAGGTGATCCACCCACCTCTGCCTCCCAAAGTGCTGGGATTACAGGAGTGAGCCACTCCTCCTGGCCTATAATTCCAATTTGATACTATCCTATATTTTATTTGGTCCCATTTGTGTCTTTTGTGAAATTCCCTCTTTTGAATAAAGAGTTAATGCATGGAAATTGGAAAGCATTTCTTGGACTATTCACATAGCAGATGCCACTACTTTCAAAACTAATTACTCATTTCATTGTCATCTTTTACTTAAATAGTTTTGAAAATTCTTTATTGTATTGTAGATATACATATTTTAATTATGTTCATTGTTTGTTATAACAGTATTGGGAAGGGTTTGAAATTTGTACATTTTATTGAAGATAAGGAATATTTTAAAATATATTTTTAACTGAACTAAAGTGAATATAACAATGTATGCCAGCTGAAAATTGCCAGTATGTAATTCCTAAGAAATAGGGTTTTAACATGACACTTGAATAATTACTTCATTATGAAATCATTAAGAGTCACTACTGTCACCCAAAACATTTATTGAACACCTGTTGTGCACAGAACATACAGATGTTTCAATCTATGACAAGTATGGATAAACCTGTCTTTTTATTTTAAAAAATAACTAATGATGTGCAATATATTCAGATTTTAAAATAACATCTTCAGTATCTGAAATTCAGTCTACTTAGAAGACCCCCAGAAATATTCCTGTGGATATCTTTTCTTTTATTGTTGGCAATTAGTAAAATTTATAATTATAGAATACAGAAATAAAATTTGAATGATGCATTAGAATTATAATATAAATCAACAATTTACATAACTACAGAAATAAACCACAATTGTTAGGGATGCCAGATAACATTTTACCTTATAGTAATTTCCAAAGCTATGTAGAAAATAAAGTATTGTTTGCTTTTAAAGTGGAAAATACACAATAGCCATACTTTTGGGGATACATAAATATGTCTGTAAAATAAAACAATTTAATACCATGTAAAATTACCTAGAAAAAACAAATCTAAAATTTCGGTAATTAGATTTTATTCTACAAATATCTCTGCATTAAGTATGCATCAAGTGAGTACTTTTCATAGCATAATTTTGAGGACGATCAAGAAAGAACAAACTGCAAAAACAATAATAATGGGAATAAACATCATCTAAGCTGGCAGGAATTTATAGTCAGTCACAGTCTTCTTAAAACTTTTCACATGAAGCAAATAATAATACATAGGGAAATGTATTATATTAATGAATTCTGTGGAGGTAAATAGAATTAGGCTGGGTGACAACTTTCTAATAAATTATAGATGAATAAAGAGGCATGATGTTAACTCTCTGGTCTACTACTACTTCTCCATTAAAATTGAGTAATTTTGAAAATAATTAAACAAGATTTGTTGTACTTTTATCCTTTTTCTGTCAATAGAAAATCTAGTTAACACTTGATACCTAATTAGCTAATTTTGAAACTAATAGCTATAAATATTAATTCAATTATTTATCCCAGTAATCCTTCATGCAAATTTTATTGGAGCAATTTTATATGCAAAACACAGGTAATACTTGGTTTCATAACTGTTGGCAAAAAGTTTTATTAACACTACTATAATACACAGTTATCTTATGTGTGCATATCTTTTGCTTTATTTCCATGCTTTGCAATTGAATTAAACAGATGAGAGTGGGGAAGTGAAAATTTTGGGGATATTAAAGAATCAGACTCAGATACATACCATCCTGACTGGAATTTTTACCCTTACTAATAAACATAAAAATACTTTGACAAATGCATTTGATTGTGTACTTTCAAATGTTCAGAACCTCTATTAAGAACTGCTTTAGAATATATTTTCAAGGATATTATAAAGCATTCTAAATTTTCTAGAGTTTTGAGGGTATATAATTTACTTCCTGAATTATGTAAAACATTAATCAGGTTTTCATTTTTTGGAAATAAGTTCTTGAGTTATAAATCAACTAAAATAACTCAAAACAGAAGCTGCTGCCATTTGTAAGTAGGACTATGAATTGGGAGTATTGAAAGAGGAAACTTGTGCTTGCTTTTATGATTGTTATTAATTCATATTATTGTGCTAATCATATTACAATTTATATTACTGTTGTGAATACATATAAAATATAAGCACAATACTACAGAATTATCAATATGCCAAGTACGTATCTTATGTTTCAGACATTGATTTTTTATTTGTTATTTTTTAGAGACAAGGTTTCACTCTATTGCCCAGGCTGAAGTAGAGTGGCATGATCATAGCTCATTGTAACCTTGAACTCTTGGGCTCAAACAATTCTCCAGTCTTGTCTGCTCCAGCAGGTAGGATTACATGCCTGGCTAATATTTTATCTTTTTTTTTTTTTTTTTGGTAGACATGGGGTCTTACCGTATTGCACAGGCTCAAGCAATCCTTCCATCTCGCCAACCCAAAACACTGGGATTTCAGGTATGACCTACAGTGACTGGCCTCAGACATTTAAATAAAATGACACTATTTAATTACTTGTTAACATGTGGTAAAACTCTACTGGCTCACATTTTATGTGCGTGTGTTTTAAAATCAATGTACATATTTGTATAATTAAAGTATTTCAGTAGAAATAACAATGCAATATGGATGATAAATTTATTATGAAAGCATAGCAACAGTTTTGCAACAATAGAAAAACACATAATATCTAGCAAAAATGAAGGATACATAATAGCTAACAAAAATACATAATATATATATTAAAAAAGGATGTTCACAGGGCACATAAAATAAAAGGAAAATAGAAAATAGGACAAAAACATATATCTGACATATATATAAAGAATCCATGCACACATTTGTTTTTACACAGAAAAAAAAGATCATTTCTGATTTTATATTACCAATCCAATGACTTTAAACTCATTTCTTCTACTTATGTTTGTGAACATAGGATTTCTTGGAAAATAATATGTGCTCATAACAAAACCTAGTAACACAAACTTTTTGTAAGCAATAAACTAAAAAACAAAACAAACAAAAGATTACTTTCTTACACTAAATGCAAACTTTGGGCCTTTCTATACATTAACACATAGCAAGTATGCTCTGTTTCATTGGCTGGGTTTTTATTTTGTGTGTGTGTGTGTGTGTGTGTGTGTGTGTGTGTGTGTGTGTGTGTTTTGTTGTTGTTTAGTCTAAAGTTGGTTTAGACTCAATACTAAGTACTAACTCCAAAGGTGACAAATAAATATGAAACTACATTTTCAATGTTACTGCCCAACCAGAACACCCTCTAATAAAGCTATTTCTTGTTCCTTGAGAACCACATTTTCCTGTAATATGAGTTCTTCTGTCTTCTGATTTTCAGTGGCAAAAAAAAAAAAAAAAAAAAAGAAAATCTAGCAAATAAGTTAATCAAAAACCTTGACACTATACAAATACTGGCTTTAAGTCAGTAAGATACAAAATTGGCAAGATATGAAAGAAGAGGGAATGTGAGTGAGAGGAACGACTCATGGCAAGAAAAGTTGAGACAAAGAAATTCCAGGCAATCAGTGTCCTGAATAGCAGAAAGTTACCAAGGGCTAAAATGACATCTGCTCCTCCAGGGAGCACTACTAATACCCGAATTTTGACCCACACTATAACCCTTACTAGAATTGGTTGCTTTTTATTTTTGCAAACTTTTTTCCTCCTAACATTTCTAAGGGACTATTTCAATGATTTGTATTGGTTTCGAAATTTCCCAACATCTACAGTAAATCACTGATACGACTTTGAGTGCCCACACATCATTGTAAGTCTATTCAAACCATTCTATAAGCAGTGGGTATAGAGTTTACACTGAAATTGACAAAATACTATAATGCTGCATAAAATAAATGGCAAGCCTGTTCAATAACTTGTAAACTGGCCAATTTTATGAGACAACAAAGTGATGGGTACATAAGGGTATAAATCAGAAACAGATTCTAATTCCTTAGTAGCTGCCTAGAAATAAGGTATGCCCTTTCTATTTTATTTTTCTCTGAAAGATGCATCATGTTTTATATTAAAGCATTTCGATACATCAAGCCAATTAATCTGTCCCTCATTGGGTTGCCCTGTTTATGACCCCACTCAACTGTCTGAGAAATTAGTCAAATAGACCCTTACCTCTTAGAAGCTGGAAAACAACCCAGGTCCTCACTGTCCTAGTGTCCTTGCAGCTACAGAGGGCGTGGGTGTATCATTTAAACTAGAAGTGAACAGGTGTATCACCCAGATTTTGATCTTAACTTGTTAATGCAAAGATAAAGAGGGTGTCTAGAGAAATTTTCTCAGGAGATAATGTTTGCAGCAGTAATGACAGTGGTTAGTTGGTTAGTTCAATATGGTGTTCATTGCAGTTAGCAGTGTTGATCTCACTAAGTATGTCTTACGCTTTTTTTTTTTTTTTTTAAATTAGAAGGAGTCTCACTCTGATACTCAGGCTGGAGTCCAGTGGCGGTTGTTTCAGCTCACTGCAACCTCCGCCCCCAGGATTCAAGTGACTCTCGCCCCTCAGCCTCTCAAGTAGCTGGGATTACAGGCACTTGCCAGCACACCCAGCTAATTTTTTATATTTTTAGTAGAGATGGGGATTCACCATGTTGGCCAGGCTGACCTTGAACTCCTGAGCTCGGGTGATCTGCCCGCCTCAGACTCCCAAAGTGGTGGGATTACAGGCGTGAGCCATCGTGCCAGGCCTATGAAAAATTTGTTACTGTTTCCTGTGTAGCACATGGGTAGGTTTCCCTATTTTTCTTGGTGATTTGATGTGCCATCCAGAATCCCTTTATCCAATTTTGGATGTGTCATCCAAAATCCCTGAATTTATCTGATTAAGTGAGCTAGAGCCTGTTGTCTTACTTACACTGAAGAATCTGGGCTTATACAGCTACAGATACCAGAAGTGGTTTGGTAAAAGCTTCTAAAGAAAATTGAGAGCATATGTGGTTTATTTCCTACTGACTGGGACAAAAACCTTTATAAACCTATACTAGTATTAAGAGTGGAATTTTGACAACAGAAATTCCACCTCTGCCCACCTAGAATAAAGTGTGTGTTGCAGAAATGACATTTGGAACCATATGCCTGCATATAATTGAATGAAGAGCATAAAAAATTCAAAGACTTTGGGTGAGTTTACTACTAATAGAGATGGTTTGCTTAAAGCACCCCAATTCCTACCCATTCAAAGTACAGAATGAATGTGAGACTTTCAAAGACTGAACTGAATAAATCTTTTACCTCTTGCAGCTGTAGGGTTTCAAAACAAACTTTGACTTCAAGATTGAATTTAAATTCCTTTCAGATCTGTTATGTTAAAGTTACGAAGAACCATGATTGGAGAGGCATGGGAACTTCAGAACTGAAAGGTAGATAAGTGGGATGACTGGAATCGATTCAAAATAATCTAAAGCATGAACTTTTGCTTTCCTGCCCCTGTGAAGTCAATTCTTATGTCCATCATGCCCCAGGGGAGCTTATTAAAAATATTCTAAGAGAAAGATAATTTTCCAAGAGACTATCATTTTTTTTATTGGAGGAAAAAACATTAAATGCATTGGTAAAAAGAATGCTAGTATCTCCGAGTAATGTATTGGCAGTTGTCTATAGGATAGGGACATCAGAGTAAAAATCGGTGTGAAATCAGTTCAGCTCTGACTTCAGTGAAGATATAATTGCCTTCTGTACTACGGCCCAATAGCAACTATTAGCCATCAGAGTCACAGTGAACGTAGGTATTGTAATACACAGAAAGTTCAATGTGCTACTTACAAATGTTTAGCCTGTAGAAATTTTAGGGATTACTAATCAGATCATGCCCCTTGACAAATACATGACCAGTGCCTTGAGGTCCTATTTAGCTTGTATCAACAAAACAAAACAAAACAAAAACACAAAACAAAACAAAAACAAACAAACAAACAAACAAAAAAAGACATAGGTCTGGCAACAAAGGCCTGGTTGAAGTCATCATGAAAAGAAAGCTGTCCTATCAAATTCTCAGCCCTGAATCATTCCTGAATCATTTCTAAAACCAGATCTCTTGTATCACAGGTTACTAAGTAGGGCAAATATTCAACTTGAATAGTGAATGATAATTTCTGGGGCTCTGGTATACTACAATACTCTGGAAATCAGAGTGTGGTCTTATAAAAATCAGGTAATACATTCAATTTCCCCTATATGCTCTTCTCATTAAGCCAATAAGGACCGTAACCCATAAGATGTTTAGTTTCCAATTATTCGAGTAAAGAATTGTAATAGAAGAACATTGACTTCATAAGCTATTATGGAGTAAGATCAATTAAGGCAAAAATACAAAGTGAGACTTCCTGTTTCTGCTAAAAGTATAAATCTAGAGTCACACTGCTTGTTTTTCATGCTTGACACAATTACAGGAATTTGGGATGCATACAGTACTTGAAAATTGTGAAGAGAGTATTCATATTCCATCTCCAATTAACTCAATATGTTGGCTAAAGCTTCACCATAGAATCATTCTAATTAAAACTGCTATTCCTGATGTGGTAGGTTTACCAGTGGCATGATTCTTGGCACTGGAGATAATGCTTCCTCTCTGGTATAAACTGTTTTCTCTATACCTGTAAACAGAGAATATCAGGAACAATTTTTCTTTCACATGTCAGTCACAAGAGTTAAACACTCTCATTGTATTCTGGAGTTAAGTAGTTTCTCAGCATCTGTGCTACAATTTATTTTACAAGGATGTAGATCATCTCACTGTGCCACAGGACATATTTTGTTAATGACATACTACTGAAAAATATGAAATGTGAAATATGTAAAAAAACACAAGTAGCAGGTATTCTAGCTTCTGGCCCATACCTTAGGTGTGCATGAGGACTGAAAATAAATGTTATTTATATTGAGAGTCTGGTGATTGTGTGCACATTTGGATATCCTCTTCCAAATGAAGAACAAATGACTGCTTCTTCATATCTCCTTAATAAGAAAGATGTACAAATCTTGGAAGTTGCATAAAATGATTTATCTGGTGACATTATCGATAATGATGGCTTCAGTGATCTGTATTAGTGTGGCAGATGTGCCACCTGCAATACTTTTGCTCCTTGATGACCTCAAGAGATGACTTCCGCTATTGTGATTTCAGGCTTGTTCCTGGCATAGCATCTGAGCCAGCGTCTCCAGTCCTCTTGTTGATTCTGTGAACTATCCAATCCAATGGCTTTGAATAAATTCCTTTCTGCTGCAGTCAGATTCTGTTCTTACAAGAAGGTTGACTGATACAGCTAACTGAGGCCTCAAGGGCAATTATAGTTTGTAGTTCAACAAGATTTTAACAAATACTTGTGGAATGGCTACTGTGTACCAGTCACTGTGCCACTTCAGTGTTAAAACCATAGTAATAATAATTATTATTGTTATAATAATGGCAACTTTATCAGGAATTTTTTGTTGAAATTATATAATTACTATGAAAAATTAATAAAATGTCTTTCATGTAATTAGTGATAAATAACTGTTAGTTATTATTTTTCTTCTATAATTTAGTGTTTCCATATGTGCTGTGTTTAGCACATTACATGGATTATCCCATTTAATCCTTACAGCAGTCCTAGGAGGTGGGTACTACTATAATCTACATTTTGCTGATGAGAAAATTTCCCTAAGCAAGTTTCAGCAAGCTGTTCAAAGTGACACAGTTATTAATTAAAGCCCAGAGCAAATCAAGTCTGAAAAAAGCAAGGCTCCTGCCTTAATAAATGTAAATTCTTGTAGAGTTGACAGGAAAATAAAACTATTATTCCCTACACTTAAAGAGCGCTTTTGTTTGGTAGACTTTTCATAAACATTATCACATTCAATCTCGTAATAACCATGAGGTAGGACAGTCTGGTTTTGTTGAGATGTGGTGTGAAATGCATTTGAATTATAGGATTATTGACATACCAACCTGTGAGAGAAAAAAATAGGAAAATAATAGACCTGAGGAAAAGGAGAAATAATTTTATATTTCTCTGAGGGTCAGGACAGTGTTTTATTTTTCTTTGTATTTTCCATTTCCAAAAGCATAAGACAGCATATTACATATACTATGAATTAAGTATCCATTTCTTAAATGTTGTAACCAATTAACAAGTTCTAGAAGGAAGTGACTGAACCTAAATATAAACATCTAAAGAATAGTTTATGTGGAAAAGCAGTTAGAGCTTAGTCATATAAAACGTGAAGCCAGTTTTTGTATCTTATGGACCACGAATAACTCACGTGGGTAAAAAACAGTTGAAATAAGATATGTTTTACAGTTCTAAGCCTTAATACTAATATGAACATAAAAAATTCAGGTTGAAAGCAAAAGTGCAAAATAAAAACCTAGATACATTTCTTAACTTATGGATGAGAAAATGTCAAATGAAGTTTAGTACAATGTGTGTAAATTGCAGATTGATGACTTATTAGTCAAAATATCCTGCAATAACCTGTGATCATTGGTTATAAGCAAAATTAGTAGTACATATTCATGACTACAAAACAAAATTTACATTCAGCACCTTTTAAGTTTTAAGCATTCTTATAGGCCCTTAACACTCTTAACTCTGTATCTTAGTTATAGCTGTAATGTCTGCTGTACTGAAACAATGACCATGACTTAGATATGTTGAGTAAATTTTTCCAAGTGTGATGCCTGATACGTAATGCCTGGAGAAAAGCTGCTGAACACACAAGCAATATTTGTCTATGAGACTGAAATTCAAATGAAACCATGTACCCACTGGCAGATGAGGAATCCAGAAATAGAGTGAAGTGGTGAGAGATAATCTCAGAGGAGGGATTTTCCCCCTGCCACCCATAGTTCCCTGTTTCTTTACTGGACATAAAGAAATCAGCATACATGCACAAGCATATTGTTATTTTTGATTGTTTGATTGCTTGCACTAAATAGCCAAAGGTATGTTGATCCACATCTAATGGAGAGAGAATTGGTGGAAAACACTTCACACCCTTTAAAGAGCAAGTAATGATACCTTCAAGGAAAAATACCCTTTCTTTTCAACAGGAAAGGCACTTGCTTGCCACTACGCTCCTCTGATAGGCCAGTTGTTAATTTTTGCAGCAGCTTTTAATTCCTTTTCACCAGTCAATGTAAATGGAGGACAAATAAGTTTAGTGATTTCCTTATGAATAAAGATCTACAGAAAAGTTGAATTAGTACTTAAACTAAGAAATTTCATCCATAATTTGTCTTTCATATTATGTTGCCACTGAAGTGTTAATACATTAAATGAAAATGTATAATTATTAAAGTAATACTAATTCACATATTATTTAACTATTAGGAAAATTAAGAACAAATATAAAATATATTATCCACTAGCCACATCAAGTATCTCTACACACAACTAGGAAGAATGGGAAACCTGTCAGTTATTTTGCTCTATGACATTCAGCTATAATCTGATTTTTAAAAATGTTGTCTTCTTGCCACACTCAGTGGCTCACGCAAGTAATCCCAATACTTTGGGAGGCCAAGGCAGGAGAATTGCTCGACATCAGAGGTTTGAGACCAGCTGGTACAACATAGTAAGACCCCAACTCTCTCTCTCTATTTTTTTAATTAGCCAGTTGTCGCTGTAGTCCCAACTACTCAGGAGGCTGAGGTGAGAGAATCATCTAACCCTAGGAGTTTGAGTTTACAGTGAGTTATGATTGCACTACTGCACTCCAACTGGGTGACAGAGCAAGATCCTATCTCAAAAATAAATTTAAAACAGTCTTTTTTTCTTGCAGTAGTTTTACATATAATGGAACTGCCTACTAGATGAAAAATAAAAACAATATGATTAAATTTTTAATAAGTCAATATCAGTGATTTGGGTGACAAATGGGGATAACTCCTTATATATGAGTTAAATTTACCCTCAAATATTTAAATATTGACTTTTATGTAATGAGGGATGTTATACTCTTTATTTTTATCATGTTATGTTTATAAATGATTTACCATGTTTCTTAGTTGTTGAAGACATTTTTCCTCTGGATTGAATTAACCAAATGTGCTGTTTCTTATACTCTTCCATGTATTTTTCATGTTACTTAAATTTGTCAGAAAATGAACTTTATTGAATAAAAACTATGTGTGATGTTTCTAATTGGTCATGTTTAGTTTATTGATTTCAAATTAAAACATCTCAGACCGTGGCATTAATAATTTACAGATAATTGGCAGCTGTGCTAACTTGTTTATTATGAACTTGGCACCATTGCCAATAGTCTGAAGCTGCTAAGTTTCTCCCCAAACCCCCCTCCCTGGGAAATTCCAGTTTAGACTTTATCAGTGAGAAAAAGTCATGTGGGATATGGAAGGCTGACAGGAAGTGGAAGCCATCATTCTCAGAAGTTTATGATCATGAACACATGACAATCGAACATAGTCTTTCCCAAAATGCAGTGATATGGTGGCTCTCATGAACAGACACAACAGCTTCCACAGAAATGGCAGCATGCCCAGACATAGCAGCTTCCAAATACCTCCCCAAGGTTTCCACTTCACAGTGGCCAGATGCATGCAACCTCTTGGACCTGTCTACAAACTAGGTTTTCTATCCATGCCAGGGCTTTGAGATTAAGTGGATTAAGAATGTTTCTCCAGTTTTCTTTCTACCTTCTTCCTTTCCTTCATCTTCTCTACATCTTCATGTGAGTGCTAATTCCCATTTAAAACCCCTTGTTTCTATCATACTTTTGGTTATTTTACTTTCCTGTTTAAAAACAGATGAACAAATCAAGTAATGCAGCTGCGGCTAGTTTTCTATTACACACATTCTTCACTCATTACAACCGGAACACTGATTCTGTTGTGGACAGCAATGGATCCAGATATAAAACTACTTGCAGCATCTGGTGTATACATAGCAACCATCTGGCCAATGAGACAAAAGCAAGAATCTGTATGTGGGGGAAGGAATGTATTCATGGCTAATGTTTTCGGTTTAAGATTTAGATCTTATCCTTATTCCTCATTGAGCTTTCCTGTGTCCTTTGGGGTAAAATGTAGACCCAAAGCTGGAGCAGCCACATTGTAACCATAAGGAAAAAGTCAAGAGAAAGGGAGATACAGCAATCTTCATCTCCTCACACCCTTGAAGCAGCATTGGCACCACCACCTCACTACTGCCACATGCAGATAGTTGTCATTGAAAATGAGAAAGAAAGAGCAAGAATGGAAGTCTTTAAAGCAATAATTCCTAAACTGCTTATCTCAAGAGCCCTTTACATTCTTAGAAATTACTGAAGACTCCAAAGAGTTTTTGTTTGTGAAGATATTTTATAGGCATGTATGATATTAAATATGTATTTATTAATGTAAACCATTTCATATAAGTAACATATTTTATGAATGAAATACACATAAATAACACATTTTTGTGAATGTAACTATATTTCCTCCCTCTCTCATTTTTTTTGTGAGATTAGCATTGTTTCAAATTTGGCAAACCTCTTTAATGTCTGGCATAAAAGAAAACATCTGACTTCTCATATCTGCTTCTGTATTCAATTTTCCACAGTATTACACACCATGTAGATTCTAGACCTCTCCTCTGTACACTCGTTAGAGAATAAAAATAAAAATTGAATGAAACAACATCTCTATTTTATTATAATAAAAGGCTTGATCTTGTGGACTTCCTGAAAGTATCTAAGGGACCAGCAGATTTCTCCTGATACATGTTGAGAAGTACGGCTGCAAAGAATAATAAAATAATCACCTTTTCATGTTTGTAAGTCACTTAATAATTTACACGTTACTTCAGTTAAAATCCTCATTAGTCCTATGAAGTAAGTAAGAGTAGCTCTGCTCTGTTGACTCCCTTTTATTGTCAAGGGAACTTAGCTTCAAAGTGGTAACATTTTCTCCAACATCTAAGTTGATACCTATTCTGCCTCATCATTAATGTGTCTTATTTTCCACTATGTAGTTCTCTGTGGAAAGTAATATTGAAGGGATGGATAGAAAAAATATAAAACTGAAAAACGTAGTTCTTCTGAGTATATAGATACATACGTATATACACACACACACACATACACACACATGCACATGTACATTGGATTATAAACACATAAATATGATATATATGAGATATTATATATGTTAGCCTGTCTATATGTAAAAACGGCAAAACTCGAAGTTTACATATTTTGTTTAGAATTTAATAATATGTACCAATTTTTAAAAATATCTGTATAGTTTTATATATAATAGCATTGAAATAATATAATAAAAAGCAGCACCAATTTCATAGTATTTATAGTATGCTACCTAATCAAAGAAAAGGGAACTTGTGATATTCCTAAGAGTTTAATATGTAATGTTTCATTTTTCAAACCACCCAGCATAATAAGGAGAAAATCATATGTTAGTTCATATTTAACAGCTGTGGATCCTCTTAACAATCTAGCTTTTTTCTACAGATTGTCTTGGAATTTCATGAGGTAGATAAACAAAACTTTGGCAGTTATCATGCAATTTTTTCCCCTGAAATATGCCACCACATATTAAAATTGAGGAATCATATTTATTCTATATGCTGTAGAGGTGAGCTTCTCTGACCATTGCTCTGGAAATCATCATTACTATCCTTTGTGGAGAACCCTGAGAGCCAGTCATAAAAGTTATAAATGATACTGCATGGCCTGAGAGCCTGATGCTTTGTAGACTCCTGGCATTGTGTATCAGAAAAGTGTTCTAATAATAAAATCATGGCAATATTATTCCTTTCTCACAACAATATTTTTAGTAGTAATCTAGGCAATAAATGTAATAGCAGGTCTAACACCACTGGCAATATTAAATTGAAATAGCAAATTGCAAAGCGAGCAAAATTGTTATCAGAGGGATTGATCTAGAGTAGAACCAATATTTTTAGCTTCCAAATAAGTGTTCAGTAAAATAATGCTTCACTATTGTGCAAACATTATAATAGTGATTTACCAAAAATACATTACTTAAAAGAGTCTTGTGTTCTTTCATCGACTGGGGCACAATAAAAAGAACTAAAATGAAAATACAGTTATTTTTACGTTCCAATGAGTTTTAGTTGTTCACAACACATTACTTAACTCATCCTAAAAACTAGACTCTCAATTTCCAGGAATGTTATTTTTATTTACATTAGAGACCATGGAAACATTAGACCTTACCCAGAAATGTTGCTGCTTCTCTGCACAAGCATACACAGTCAATAGGTTTAGAAATGATTCTTAATATGTTAAAAACTAAAAATTTCTTGATGTTATTGTATATTTTAAAAGAATTCATTATTATATATGTTTTACTCCTTGTAGGACATGAAAAGCATAACAGAAATCTGTCATCTATCTATCTATCTATCTATCTATCTATCTGTCATATATCAACATCTGTCACATTTCTTGTAACTTTCTGGAGATGCTACATTTTGCTGAAGTAACACAACATCCCTTAGATGATTAAAACAATTTATTTCTTTCTCACATTACATGCCTTAGTGAATCAGTGTTGGGCTCTGCAGGATCTTGAATCATGGAGGCTCTATATTCTAACTGCACGCCCTGGAACATGAGGCCTTCCTGGTTACCACAGCAGGGGAAGAGAGTAACATGTTTTTGTTTTGTTTTGTTTTGTTTTGTTTTTTAACTGCCTCAGCCGGTAAATGATGCCCTTTACTTGCATTCACCCTTTATTTTTCAGAACTTAACACGTTGCACCATCTAACAACAAGAAAGCTAGAAAAAAATAAAAGAGTGAGTATAATAATTGGTGGGCATTCTGTCTCACCCTGATGATATCAAATATTCCTTTCCTCTCATTGTTCCACATAAAGAACATACCACACACTTCCCTGGGAAAGATGACCCAACTGTCCCATCACTGTATCAACTGCAAAGGCCAAGTTTGTTGAGAAATGTGGGCTAGTGTTAATCAATTTCAGATATGGCTCCAATTGGCCTGCAAGTTGATTATAATATAAAATTTAAAAGATGAATTATTTGTCTCCAATACCAATATTAATGTTGGAGGAATAGAATAACCATAATAAACATAACCCTTGTAAACGACACAAATGGGAGATACAAAGTCACTATTAGCAGCCATCCTGAAACCCTATGTGACAGGTACATGAAAAGTACCTTGGAAGTGGATTTAACCAAAATTTGTAATTAATTTAACAATCAAAAAAACTTGAAAATAGCTTTACTTTCTGGGTGGTTCTTTTTAATCATGGCCCTTTACTAACAACCTCACTTCCAGTTATTTTGCAGATACAGTTCTTGGATCTGCTACATTTCTTTACCTTTTTTTCCTCTCTGCTTCTCTTAAACTTAAAGGGACTGGCTATGTTAAAGCTTTCAAGGTTTTAAATGGAGACCACACCCTTATTGTGATCTTTTGCAGAACATGTGTCCCTTAGGCTTTCTCATTCTTACTTTTACTGCTCGGGGTCAAGAAGCAGTTAGCTCTTTTAACTCTGGAGGAATGAAATCTCTGACTTTGTCTGTTTCATGTACCAGAGAGCTCATCTCTTTCTTTTAATGCATGGCCAAACACAGCCATTAGTCATCAACCCAAAACACAAAGGCTTTGCTTCTCAACCTCTTTCTATGGAGCTAAAATTGCATGAGGCAGATGGCCTCCCTTGCAAGTAACTGCAGATGACAGTATTACCACAGCATAACATGAGGTGACAGATTTTTTTGCTACATCTCCAATTGAGTACTAGGCCAAAATCATGGTTTTGCTTGTTGGTTTGTCATGGAAGCACCCCCACTTCTTCTTCTTTTTTTTTTTTTTTTTTTGAGACGGAGTCTCGCTCTGTCGCCAAGGCTGGAGTGCAGAGGCGAGGTCTCCTCTTACTGCAAACTCCGCCTCCTGGATTCACGTCATTCTCCCGCCTCAGTCTCCTGAGTAGCTGGGACTGCAGGCGCCCGCCACCACGCCTGGATAATTTCTTTTTTCTTTTTCTTTTTTCTTTTGTATTTTGAGTAGAGACGAGTTTTCATCATGTTAGCCAGGATCTCCTGGCCTTGTGATCTGCCCACCTCGGCCTCCCAAAGTGCTGGGGATTACAGGCGTGAGCCACCGCGCCCGGCCCGGAAGCACCCACTTCTAGCACAATTTCTGTAGTAGTCAGGAAAGAACAGATTATGTAGTGATAAAAAAAATCTAAATGCCTTATTTAAACAAATAAGGTAAAATAGTTTACCATATTATGGAAAAAAAGAAAGAGCATGTATTGTTAGCAAACTCTACAATCCGATATTTATCATACTAATACCCCATAAGCTCTAAAAATAGAACCAAAATTTGTAATTAATTTGACAATCAAGGATAATTTTACCTAAGTTCTCTTGGGAGTAAATCTTTCCTAATGCATTATGATGCAATGTCAAACAAATTGGAATGTTATATATCACATGCATTGCAGTTGGCCCTCCTTAACTGTGTTCCACATCTGTGGATTTAACTAGCTACAGGTGGAAAATAGAAAATTTAAAAAATGGTTGCATCTGTACTGTTCACATACACACTTTTTTCTTGTAATTGTTCCTATACAATACAGTATAACAATTATTCACATAGCATTAGGTTGTATTAAGTATTATAAATAATCTAGAGATGATTTATAGCTTGTAAGAGGATTTGGGTCAGATATATGCAAATATTATGCCATTTATGTAAGAGACTTAAGCATTCATGTATTTTGGTATTTTTCAGGGTCCTGGAACCCCTGGATACCAAGACACTGTATTTGCATCGTATTTTCATTCTAAAAGATTAAATATTATAAATTCTGTAACACATTTTTTCCCAAGGGTTTTGCAGGTAGTATAATTTCTAAATCATGTAGAAAGATAGGATATCATAGATGACTGCTTTGGTACACAATATGTTTCTCTGTATTTATTATGTTTGTATTTTTAACTCATCTGCCTTTCAATATATGTTGATTTTTCTTTCTGAATATTAGTTTATGTTGTTGTTATTATTGTTAGTGTTAAAACCATTTGCAGTTTAAATATACTTAACCAGTACAACTGTTTTTGTATAAGCTAGTTGTAATGCCACACTTTGCAAATGCACGTTTTCGCCAATCAAAACTTCAATGTTTTATTACTGTATAGGATCTAGAAGAGTAGAGAAAGCAATCTAAGGGATTAGGTAAAAATGTTGATGCTAAAAACCTAA
This sequence comes from Macaca fascicularis, assembly GCF_037993035.2. Taxonomy (NCBI): domain Eukaryota; kingdom Metazoa; phylum Chordata; class Mammalia; order Primates; family Cercopithecidae; genus Macaca; species Macaca fascicularis. The sequence goes on from NC_088375.1 coordinate 47,723,782, forward strand.
ATACTGGTTCTATGTATTTACTGCTTGCTGATGAAGATTAATCACAACTCAGAGCATACATGACTGTTTTGCCAGCAGAGTGATAGAAATTGCAGTCCATTTTTCTTACAGCCTCTACCCATCACTTACATAAGTACCTATAAATATACAGGCAACCACTATAGAGAAGAAAGGAAACAGACTTGCTAGAAAAGAAATATTAAACAAATTGGGTGAGTTAAATGATAAAACAATATCTGAGTAATGAAAAAAGTCAAGAGAAATTGAAGAACGATAAGGGAGGTAATGCATTTAAATTCAGTAGGTTTTATTTTATACAGAATTATTTGAAATATTTCCATGAATGAAATTTGATTATCATCTTGATAGAAATAACAGTATATTCTAAACTGAGCAGACATCAGTAGAATTAGATCACGCCTACCTTTCTCCTTTCTTTTATTACAATGTCAGCATAATATTTAAAATGTCTCAGCAAACTCTTTCCTTCATAACTTTAATAAGTAGATTTGCCAGGTGCAGCACTAGCAGGAGGCCCATAATATATTTAAGTTGGAAAATGAGGCAATTATATTTCAAAGTTCTGATTGGCTACATTTTAATTTCAGAACTATGAGATGAACTGATTTAGCTAGTGGCTTTCTGGAGAAATCTCCCACATCTGCACCTGTTCATTTTATTAAAACAGAAACACCTTGCCAGGGGTGAGAAAAAGATATTGGTCACAGAAACAATGACAGCTTGGTCCCTCTGCTTTTACTATTGATTACATTTCTTGACAGTCACATGGGAAGTTAATTACTAGGAGGCAATTAACACTCTTGAAAAATAATGAAGAAAACATAATTATATTGAGAACCCCAAAAGACTGTTTGTAATCCTAAACGTGATATTCCCAGGTCTCTTTGTATAGCTTTGTCAACTGAGGTCTTGACTTTCCTTTCTTTCTACACTGTTTTGTCAACCCAGTCTCTGTTCCTAACAAAAAGCAGTAATTATTAATGCTCTATTTTCTTATTTTAAATTATTAAAATGAATACTGAATTTTCATCAGTCTAATTAAAATTCTCCAAGGAATCTCTCAGTGAAAACAAGATAAAATTTGTTTTGCATATAAAGTGAACAATCTTTCCAGTAAAATACATCTGCTGTGAGAAATAGTTAGGACACTTTATCTACTCTCACCTTGTGATCAGTTAAATTTATTTTTTCCCCTTTCTCCATTGTGGGATAGTGGCTCAATGAACAGACTCTCAAGCTGAGCTATTTAGGCTTTAGTCTCTGCACTGTCACTCAGCAACCATCTGACTTAAGAGACAGTTCTTTGTCCTATCTGTGACATAGTTTCCTTTTCTGTAAAGTGGAATAATGTTGGGTTTGTACTACTCATTTCGCTAATTTTATCTTGAATGAGTTCACGTGGTACTCCTGGTAATGTCGGCCCTCCTTTTCCCTAATCTTTACCGCTGTGGTGACATAAGAAGGGTTGATGCCATTTGCTTTTTCTTCCGCAAATAACCCAACATGCCTTTTACCTGGGGACAGGAGAAAATAATTTTTCTGTACACAAAAGGGAAAGAGCACCTGCCTACTGCCTACTTGAAAGGGTCTAATGGGCCTAAATCCTAATTTTACCTGTTTGGTATATTAATGAAATCTCTCTAGGAACCAGACAACTCCATGTGTCTCACATTTTACATTACAGTTTCACAACCTAGAGGTGTACCCAAATTCAGAACCTTCAAATGTGCACTTCTGTAGATATAGCTGTTATAGTCTTTCTGGCACTTTGGGGTTTAAGCATGAAACTGAGTGTGAGCTACAACTATGTGGACTTCTTGTGGTGATAAAATACGTTTTAGTATCCTTTTAGATCAGAGAAATTCATTTCCAAAATAGGGAAAAATGCTATAGATATACTACTTATGGTACATTTTTAGGATAATAAGATGTTTTACAGGAACGTTAAGAAATCGAGGGAAGCTATGTACTCTCACAAGTAATAAAGTAGCCACCTATGAGGATTTGTGATGTTTAAAAGAATTGATAAATAAATTGCTTAACAAATCACTCATTATTAACTACTCAAAATTATAGTATGAACAAATTCTAACTCCAATTGATTTTTTAAAGACTTTAGAAGTCAGTGCGTTAGCCATAGTATTTAAATATTAAAAACCTTTATGTAACACATCGCTATTTAGTGCTAAGCTGTCTTTATTTAACATTTTATTTTATTTTTATTTATTTATTTATTTATTTTTTTGAGACGGAGTCTCGCTCTGTCGCCCAGGCTGGAGTGCAGTGGCCGGATCTCAGCTCACTGCAAGCTCCGCCTCCCGGGTTCACGTCATTCTCCTGCCTCAGCCTCCCAAGTAGCTGAGACTGCAGGCGTCCGCCACCTCGCCCGGCTAGTTTTTTGTATTTTTTAGTAGAGACAGGGTTTCACCGTGTTAGGCAGGATGGTCTCGATCTCCTGACCTCGTGATCCACCCGTCTCGACCTCCCAAAGTGCTGGGATTACAGGCGTGAGCCACCGCGCCCGGCCGCATTTTATTTTAAAATAACAATTCCTACACAGCTACAAAAATAGTACAGAGATAATCCGGTGTACCTCTCATCCAGGTTCTACTAATGATCATATTTTACATCAGTAAAGCACAATATCAGAAACAGGAAATTAATAGGCATAATTTGTGTGTATAGTTATGACCCAGTCAAGATCAGTACTATTCTATCATTACAAATACATGCTCAGTTCCAACTCTTTGCAGTTACACCAATCCTTCCACTTCCAGCTGTACCTAACCCCTGGCAAACACTACCCAATTTTTATCTTCATAACTTTTTAATTTTGAAAGTGTAATACACATGAAATCAGACAATATGTGATTTTCTGAGACTGTTTTTTTTTGTTTTACTTATCATAATGTCCTCAAGATACATCAAAGTTATTGTTTGTACCAATATACATGCAAAATGTTCATTCTTGTTATTGATGAATATAAATTGATGGTATGTGCAATACACTTTGTTTAATAATTTATATAATGAGGAACATTTTGGTTGTTTCTAGTTTTTGACTGCCAGAAATAAAGTAAACCATTTTCACTTCATGTAATTTTAGATTTGTTAAGGTTTGAGTCTGCCATTTTACTTTTTTCTTTTGTCATTCCTTGTTTTTGCTTTCTGTTTTCTTTTTGTCCTGCTTTTCTATGCATAAAATTTCCTTAAAAATTTATTTGATTTACCTGTAGTATTTTAGAGTGTATCCCTTTGTATGTATTTGTTTTAAATGGCTGCCTAAGGTATTACACTATGTGTACAAAACTTATCACGGTAGACTAGTGTAGGTATTTTACCAGTTTGAATAAATTATAGAAAACTTGCCTCCCCTTTAAGTTCCTTTACTCTCATTCATTTATAATGTAATTGCCTTAAATATTCCCTCTACATGTATTGAGGATCATTCTAGACCATGTTATAATGTTTGCTTTGGCCATCAAATGTAATTTAGAAAACACAAGAGGAAAATGAAAGTTGATTTTATTTATCCATTTTTGTTTTTTCAACCTTTTGTTATTTCTTTCTGTTTAGGGAACTTTGTTAGTCATTAATTTAGCGAGGTCTTTAGTGACAAAAATATCTAGTTTTCCTTCATTGAAAACCTACTAAAATCCATTTAATTTCAGAAGGATGTTTTGCTTGACATTGAATCATAGTTAACATTTTCTATTAGCACTTGAAAAATGTCACTTCCTTCTCATCCTCATAGTATTTGATCAAAATTATTAAAATTATTTTCTACCTATAGGTAAAGGTTGGTTCTCCCTTGTTGCTTTCAAGATTTATTTTCTTTGTATTTTCAAATATTAGACTGTTATGTGTTTTGGTGTGGATTTCTTTGCGTTTATCCCATTTAGGATTCTTTCAACTTCATAAACGTTAGGTTTATGTATTTATTTGCCAAATTTTGAACATTCTCTGCTATTTTGTCTTGAATAATTTTTAGCAAATTCATTTTGCTCTTCTTGCAGGCTTCTGATGACAAGAAAGTTGGATGTTTTGTTAGAGTACTGCAGGTTCCCCAGGCTCTATTTATTTTCTTTCAGAATATTTTCTCACTGCTGTTGAGACTGGATAATTTCTATTGTTCTACCTTCCAGTTAAATGATTGCTTTCCTTGTCTTATCAATTCTTCTGTTGAGCTTATCGTTTGTTTTGTTTTATTTACAATTTTTATTTTTACCATCTCAATTTGGCGTTTTTTTTTAAATAACATGTATTTCTTTGCTGACTGCTTGATTTTAAAAAATTAACCTTGTCTACAGCAGGTATGGCCTTTTTGTTCAGCTCAACGAGGTAATCTCTGGCTTGCATGATAGTAGTGTTTTTGCTTTGTTGGAAGATTTGAGTTATTCAAGATAGTCTACATAGTTATTTATGCAAGAGGCTAGACACATCAGATGATATTTAGGATGAGGGAAACCCATACCAGAAAGACAAACAATGTGATGGAGTGTGGGAGCTTTGGTTCACACAGTATCCATTGACCTGGTGACTAAGATTGATCATATGGGCAGTCAAATAATCAATTATGCCTTTGTGAGGGATATACTTCTTCCTTTGGCTGACTTTAATATGTATCAATTTCTTGTAATTACTTATACCTATAAGTGAAATAATCTTCAGTGATGTCTGTGGGTCCTTCAAGTGAATTATTAAAATTGAATGGGGGTTTGGAAAACTCCTGAAGTTGCAGTTGGTGTTATAAATGAGAGTAGAAGTACACTGTGAGAACTCTTACCTGTAACTTAGCAATCAGTCTAACTTGTCATATTGAGACTTTGCATTTTTTCTTTATTCTCAAGCATGTTCGTAATTTTCAATGAAGCATGTTTTTGATGGCTCTTTTTCAATCTCTGTCAGATAATTCTAGCAACTGTATTACCTTCTTATTGGTATATTTTGATGATCTTTTCTCAGTTCAGTTGAGATTTTTTGGTACTTCATGTAAATAATTTCAATTTAAACCTGAACATTTGGGGTATTATTTGGGAACTACTAGGTCTTATTTAAATGTGGTTTTGTAAGTCATGTCTGACTCTGCTCAAATAGGGAATAAAGATAATGACAGATTAATGGCGGGTTAGCATTGAAGTTTTAAGTTCCAAATTTGTCTTCCATTGAAACCCCTGGGGAACAGGGCTTCTCATTACAGCTGGGAAGAGGTGATAGGTCAGTTTTCTCATGAGGTTTTTGCTGATACCATCCTGGTAATGGGGGATGGATGCCTCATTAATGCTCTGCAGATATTTCCACTGATACTGCTGGGGTTTGAGCTTGTGAGAAAAGTTCTGACTTTCTGACTTTCCAGTAGGAGTTCTTTGTCACAGTGTGGATGGCTGCAATCATTACCACTCGGTAGGGATGAAAGTCTAGGCTCCTCTCTTGGTTTTCATCATACCACCACAATAAGGTGGTTTGGAGCACTTCATGATAGCCTGATAAAGGCGGAAGCCCAGACTCCCTACTTGATCTTTAATGACAGGGGTAGGTTAGGGCTGCAGCATTTTATGTGGTGTTTGGCAGGGGCAGGACAATTGTTGTCTATATTGTTAGGTTGCCACTTTCCGGATTCTGTGCCTAGAGAGAGCAGACTTTTCTTTTGTCTGCTCCCATTGGTATTTTCTAGTTTCTGGAGAGTGTACCATATAATGCATGATCTATAAGGCAAAAAATACTTTTAGAAAGCAACAACAAAGCTCTAAAGAACTGATAGCTATATGTTTTTCTCATGTCCTACAGTCCTTCTCCAGAATGTGAATGTCTCTGCACTTCTTAAAGTCTTATGTTGATTTTATAGAGATTGTAATAGTTTTTAGCTAAAATTCTTTAGTTTAAGGAACAGAAATAAAGTAGCACTAATATTTTTTTATTAAAATAATTTATTGTGGTAAAATACGTAATTTGATATCTACTCTCTTAAAAATTTTAAGTGTATAACACACTGTATTCTTGATTGTAGGCATAATGTTGTACAGCTGATCTTTAGAACTTGTTCATCTTCAGAAACTTTATGCCCATCAATTAGCAACTTTCAATGTCCCCCTCCTCCCATCTCTTGGCAATGCCATTTTACTCTTTGATTCTGTGAATAAGACTATTTTAGATATGTCACATAAGATAAACCATGTACTATTTATCTTTTTTTATTATCTTATATCACTTCATACAATATCTACAAAGTACATCAATATTGTTACATAATTCAGAATTTCCTTCTTTTAATGTGTTAAAGAATTAGACCATCTCCATACTAACATATTATGAATAGCACTGTAATGAACACGGGAGGGTTAATGTCTCCTTGGGTTCTGAATTTCATTCATTTGTATAAATAACTAGAAGTAGAATTGTTATATGAAAAGTTTTATGGAAGTTCTATGTTAACATTTTGGAGGAACCCTCTTACTGTCTGCGATAGCAGCTATGCAATTTTGTAGTCCTAACAACAGTGTGCAAAAGTTCCAATTTCTACATGTCCTTTCCAAAATTTAGAAAAATGAAAGAGAACAGAGAGCCTAGAAATAAATCCGTGAATACGTAGTCAACTAATCTTCCACAAGGTTGCCAAGAATATGAATGGGAAAAGGGTAGGCTCATTCACAAACAGTATCCAGAAATGCAAAATTATAACATTAAGCTGAAACCAAGAGCTGGTTCTTGGAAAGAGTAAACAAGCTAAATAGAATACTAGGTTGAATGAAAAAACAAAACAAAACAAAACAAAAAGGGCCAGGCGTGGTGGCTTACGCCTTTATTCCCAGCACTGCCTGCCAAGGCAGGCAGATCATGAGGTCAGGAGTTCAAGAAAGACCAGCCTGACCAACATGGTGAAGCCCTGACTCTACTAAAAATACCAAAAAAAAAAAAAAAAAAAAAGAAAAGATCCAAAAAACTGTAAAATCAGATATGACAAAGATAACATTAAAACTGATTATGCAGAAATGTCAAAGATACACAGAGACTGTAATGAATACCTCTGTGCACACTGATTAGAAAATCTACAGTAAATTGATAAATTTCCACAAACTCACAACCTCCCAAGAATGAACCAGGAAGAAAATGAAACTCTCCCCGACCAATAACAAGTCCTAAAATTGAATCAGTAATAATAAAACTACCAACTGAAAAAACACTTGGACCAAAATGATTTATACTCAAATTCTACCAGATGTGCAAAGAAGAACTCTCACCAATCCTAGTGAAATTACTCCAAAAACTAGAGGAGGAGGGGCTCATCCTAACTCATTCCACAAAACCAACATCAGCCCGACACCAAAATCTGGCAAAAATCAAATGGAAAAAAAAAAAAAAAAAAAGAAAAGAAACATCAAGGCCAATACCCTGATGGACATAGACGCAAAAACCCTTAATATTCAAGCAAACTGAATCCAGCAGCATATTAAAAGTCAATACACCTCAAACATGTAGGTTTTATTTCTGGGATGCAAAACTGGTTCAACATATGTGACTCAATCAATATGATTCACCACATTACCAGAATTAAAAGCAAAAACCATAGAGATATTCTCACTAGATGCAGAAAAAGCTTTTAATAAAATTAAAAATCCCTCTATAATAAAACCTCACGACAGGGTAGGTATCAAAGGAACATACCTCAAAATAGTAACAGTCATTAATAACAAACCCAAAGCCAACATCATACTGAATGGTCAAAAGCTGGAAGCATTCCTCTTGAGAAGTCGAACAAGTCAAGGATGCCCACTCTCACCATTCCTATTCAACATAGTACTAGAAGTCCTAGCTAGAACAATCAAGCAAGAGAAAGAAATCAAAGGCATCCTAACAGGAAAAGAAGTCAAACTATCTCTTTGCTGGCAACAGGACTGTATACCTAGAAAATACCCAAGAATCCACCAAAAGGCTCATAGAATTGATAAGTGACTTCAGTAAATTTTCAGGAAAATTTTGTACAAAATCAATATGGAAAAATAAGTGGCATTTCTATACACCAATAACATGCAAACTGAAAACCCAATCAAAAAGACAATTCCATTTAAAATAGCCACATATAAAAATAAAATACCTAGGAATATATCTAACCAACAAGGTGAAATAATTCTACAAAAACTATAAAACACTACTGAAAGAAATCAGAGCTAACAAATAAATGGGAAAACATTCCATGCTTACAGATTGGAATAATTAATATTATCAAAATGGTCACATTGCCCAAAGCAATTGACAAACCCAACATTATTCCTATCAAATTACCAACATCATTTTTCACAGATCTTTAACAAAGCTGACATAAACAAGCAATGGAGAATGGTATCTCATTCAATAGATGATGCTAGAAGAGCTGGCTAGCCATATGCAGAACGGAAAATGGGCCAGCCCGACATTTCAACATACACAAAAATTAACTAGAGATGAATTAAAGATCTAAATGTAAGACCTCAGACTATAAAGATTCAAGAAGAAAACCTAGGAAAAATCCTTTTACATATAGGCCTTGGTGAATAATTTATCACTAAGTACTCAAAAGCAATTAAACAAAAACAAAAATTCACATGTGTGAATTATTAAACTAAAGTGCTCCTGTGCAATGAAGGAAACTATCAACAAAGTAAACAGACAACCTAAAATTGGGAGAAAATATTCTCAAACTATGCAACTGACAAAGGCCTAACATCCAGAATCTATGACGAACTTGAACAAATCTACAAGAAAAAAAAAAAAATGAAAAATGGGGAGAGGACATGAACAGACACTTCTCAAAATAAGATATACAAGTGATCAACAAACATAAAAAATGTTCATCATCACTAATCATCACAGAAATGAAAATCAAAACCAAAATGAGATACCATTTTATGCCATTGAGAATGGTTATTATTAAAAAGTCAAAAAACAGCAGATGCTGACAAGGATATGGATAAAAGAGAATGCTTGTACACTGTTGGTGGGAATATAAATTAGTTCAGCCACTGTGGAAAGCCATCCAAAGATTTTTCAAAGAACTTAAAACCGATCTACCATTCCACCCAGCAATCCCATTATTGTGTATATACCCAAAAGGAAATAGATCATTATACCAAAAAGACACATGCACTCAATATGTTCATCACAACACCATTCACAATAGCTCAGACATGCAATCAACCTAAGTGCCCATTAATGATGAATTAGATAAAGAAAATGTGGTCCAAATAAATGATGGTCTACCATACAGCCATAAAAATAACAAAATCATTTCCTTTACAGCAATGTGGATGCAACTGGAGGTCATTACCCTAAGCAAATTAATGCAAAAACAGAAAAACAAATACTTTGTCTTTTCACATATAGACTTATAGTGGGAGCTAAACTTTGGGCACTCATGGACATAAAGGTAGCAACAATAGATAGTGAGTACTACTGGAAGTGGGAAAGAGGGAGGGAGGCAAGGTTTGGAAAACTACCTATTGTCTACTAAACAAAAATGTAAGACTGCATCAAATTAAACAGCTTTTGCACAGCAAAGGAAATAATCAACAGAGTGAAAATGCAAGTCATAGAATGGTGGAAAATATTTGCAAACCTTTTGTCCCTTTTTCCCATTTTTATATTGACTAATTAGTTTTATTGCTATTGTTTGTGTTACTATTATATTTTGCATATTGCCTTCCTTTTACAAATAATTAACCAGTATTAAATTGTGTGACCTAGAACTACAGTGAACACACACAGTTTTTGTTAGAACTTAGATTACAACATTCTTAGGGAAAGGGCTTTTCAAAACCCTGGGTGAAGTGCTATTATATATGTATTTGGATTTCTCTGATGATCAGTGATGTTGACCATTTAATTCACATGCTTTATTGGCCATTCATAAGTCTTTTTCTGAGAAATGTTCATTTAGGTCCCTTTTCTCCATTTTTATATTGACTAATTTGTTTTATTGCTATTAAGTTGTTTGAGTTACTATTATATTTTGCATATTGTCTCCTTATGAGATGTATAGTTGGCAAATGTTTCTCTCCCATTCTACAGATTTTCTCTTCATTCTACGATTTGTTTCCTTTAAGTGTAGATTTATTTTTTTTTAATTTTTTTGTAATCCTATTTGTGTACTTTTGGTTTTGTTGCCTGTGCTTTTGAAGCCATAGACAAAAACTCATTGGCCAGATTAACATCATGGAGGTATTTTCTGTGTTTTCTCCTATTAGTTTCATAATTCGGGTCTTATATTTAATTATTTAATCATATAGTATGACAAAATTTTCTAATTTTATTCTTTTGTGTACAGATGTTCAGTTTTCCCAACACTATTTATTGAAGAATATCCTTTCCCTATTGTGCATTTCTGGCATTGTTGCCAAAAATTAGTTCACTGTAAATGCATGGATTTATTTCAGGACTTGTTTTTCTATTCAATTGGTCTATTTCCATGCCAGCGCCACTTTTTTTGTGTGTTTTTCTTTTTATTTTATAGTTTTATAGTGTATTTTGAGATCAGGTAGTGCGATGTCTCCAGGTTGGTTCTATTTGCTCAGGATTGCTTTGGTTATTCAGCGGCTTTTGCAGTATCGTTCAAATTTTAGGGTTTTTTTCTTTCTAATTTTTTTGAAAAATATTATTGATATTTTGATAATAATTGGATTTAATCTTTAGATTGCTTTGAGTAGTATGGACATTTCAACAAAATTAATTATTCTAACTCATGACCACAGGCTATTTTTTTCATTTATGTTTGTCTTTCTCAATTTCTTTTGTCAGTGTTTTATAGTTTCATTGTAGAGATATTACACCTTGTTGGATAAGTTTATTCTTAAAACATTTTACTTTTGTACCTATTGTAAATGTGATTTTTAAAATTTCTTTTTTAGAGAATTCGTTATTCAATAGAAATGCTACTGATTTCTGAAGGTTGATTTTGTATCCTGCAAATTAATCTTTTGTTTATTATTCCTAACATTTATTTGGTAGAGTCCTTTGGATTTTCTTTATATAGATCATATTGTCTGCAAATAGGGGCAATTTCACATCTTCCTTTATAATTTGGATATCTTTTATTTATTTCTCTTGTTTAATTGCTGTTGCTAAGATCTCCAGTAATATACTGAATGGAAGTTGCAAGAGTTTTTTTTTTTTTTTTTTGTCTTTTTGTTGGTTTTAGAGTAAAATTTTGCACTTTTTCCCCATGGAATACAATGCTAGCTGTGGGACTGTCACATATGGCCTTTATTTCACTAAGGTAACTTCTTCTATACCTCATTAGTTGACAGTTGAGAAAAGATGTTAAATTTGTCAAATGCACCTTCTGCATCTATCAAAAACATCTATTTTTTTTTTTTTTTCCTGTTCAGCTAATGTGTTGTATCACATTTATTGCTTTGTATTGTTTGGATTATCTTACATCCCTGGAATAAATCCCACTGAATCATGGTGAATGATCTTGGTAATGTGCTCTCATGTTTGGTTTGCTGTTTTTTTTTTGTTGTTGTTTTTTTTTTTTTTTTTTTTTTTTTTTTTTTTTTTTTTTTTTTTTTTTTTTTTGAGACGGTGGAGTCTTGCTCTTATTGCCCAGGCTGGAGTGCAATGGCACGATCTCGGCTCACTGCAACCTCCGGCCTCCCAGGTTCAAGTAATTCTCCTGTCTCAGCCTCCTGAGTAGCTGGGATTACAGGGGCTCGCCACCACACCAGGCCAATTTTTGTATTTTCAGTAGAGAGGGGGTCTCACCATATTGGCCAGGCTGGTCTCCAACTCTTGACCTCATGATCTGCCTGCCTCAATCTCTCAAAGTGCTAGGATTACAGGCATGAGCTGGTATCTTGTTGAGAATGTTTGCATCTGTTTTCATCATAAACATTGGCCTATAATTTGGTTTTTCTGAAGTGTCTTTGTCTGGATTTGCTATAAGGATGATGCTGACCTTGTTAAGTGTGATTGGAATTATTCTCTCTTATTTTGTGGAACTGTTTGAGAAGTATTTGTATTAGTTGTTATTTAAAGGTTTGACAGTACTTAGCAGTGAAACCATCAGGTTTAAGGCTTTTCTTGGACAGGAGCTTTTTTATTTTTTGATTCAATTTTCTTATTTGTTATTCATCTATTCAGATTTTCTATTTATTCATTATTCAGTCTTAGTAGGTCTTATGTATCAAGGAATTTATCCATATCTTTTAGGTGATCCAATTTTTTCACATATAATTATGTTTAATAATCCTTTATAATCCTTTGTATTTCCATGTATCATTGCAGTGTTGGCTCTTTTTTTCTTAATCAATGTAGCTGATGGTTTGTTGTTTTACCTTAAAAAATCAAATATTAGTTTTTGCTCATCTTTTCAATCACTTTTGTAGTGTTTCTAGTTTTTTCTTTTCAAATCCATTCACATTCTCTATACCTTTTCATTGGAGAAAATTTAATTAATTTATATTCAAGATAATTACTCATAAGTAAGGAATTACTGTTGCCATTTTGATAATTGCTTAGTAGTTGTTTTGTTGATCTTTTGTTCTTTTTCCTTTCTTCTTCTCTTGCTGTCTTCCTTTCTGAATAAGTTTTCTCTAGTTGTATGTTTTGATTCCTTGCTTTTTATTTTTTTGAATATCTATCTACAATAGGTTTTTGCTTTGTGATCACAAGAAGGCTTACAAAAAACATCTTATAGTCATAATAGGTATTTTTAAGTTGATGACGACTTATCTTTTATTGCAAAAAAAAAAAATTCACACACACACACATAAAAGCAAAACCTTACACTTTTACTTGATCTCTCCCTCCCACATGTTGAAGTTTATGTAACTATTAACATTTTTAAATATTTTATATCATATTTTATACCTACATATTGATGTAGTTATTATTATTTTCATAGCTTTTTTCTTATAGTCTTCATATTGAAGATTTATATAATTTATATACCACCATCACAGTCTTTGGGTATTCTGATTTTGACTGTATACTGACTTTTACCAATGAGTATCATATCTTCAGATGTTTTTGTGTTACTGATTAGTGTCCTTCTTTCAACTTGAAGAACTCCCATTAGAATTTGTTGTAGGATAAGTCTGGTGGCAATTAAATCCCTAAGCTTTTATTTATTTGAAAAAGTCTTTATCTCTCCATTATTTGTAAAGGACAGCTTCTCTGACTGCATTATTCTTGGTTGGTGGTTTCTTTTCTTCAGCACTTTAAATATATTATGCCATTCCCTCCTGGCCTGTAACTTTTCTGCTGAGAAGTCACCTGCTAAATGTATTGGAACTCCCTTATATGTTATTTATTTACTTACTGCTTTCAGGAACCTTTGTTTGCCTTTGACTTTTGACAATTTGATCAAAATATATCTATTTGGAAAGTTTCCTGCTACTATTTCTTTTTCTTATTTTTTGAGACAGAGTCTCACTCTGACTCCCAGGATGGAGTGCAGTGACCCAATCTTGGCTCACTGCAAGCTCTGCCTCCTGGGGTCAAGTGATTTTCCTGCCTCAACCTCCCAAGTAGCTAGGATTAGAAGAATGTGCCACCATGACTGGCTAATTTTTGTATTTTTAGTAGAGACAGGGTTTTGGCATGTTGGCCAGGCTGATCTCGAACTCCTGACTTCAGGTGATCCACTTGCCTTGGCTTTCCAAAGTGCTGGGATTACAGGCTTGTGCTACCGTGCCTGGCCCTAATATTTCTTTAATAAAGCATTCTACCCCATTATCTCTCTTTCCTTTTCTAACTTCTAACTTCTATGATTTGAACATTTTCTCTTTTGATGGTGTTTCAAAAATTATGTAAGCTTTCTTCATCCCTTCTATTTTTTTTTTCTTTTTCTCCTCTTACTATATATTTTCAAATAAAGTATGATTAAATTTACAATTTTTTTCTGCCTGTTCAATTCTGCTGTTGATACTCTTTTTTTTTTTTTTTTTTTGCATTTTCATTGCGTTAATTGTATTTTTTCAGTTCCAACATTTATGTTTAACTTCGTTTTTAATTTAAATCTATTTCATTTCTCATTCTACTCACTTTTTTTTTTTTTTCCCATTGAATTTTTTTCTCTGGATTTTCTTGAAATTCACTGATCTTGCTTAAAAAGAGTTATTTTGAAATATTTATCAGGTAATTTATAATTACCATTTCTTTAGGCCACATTATTTTGTCCATTTCATTATGTCATGTTTCCCTGGATATTCCTGATCCTTGTGGTTGTTGGTCAATGTTTGTGTTATTGTAAGATATAGGTTCTTAGTCTTTATAGACCAGCTTTTTCTAGAAAAGCCCCGTGTTTATTTCAGTACTGGGGCACATAAGAAGCCAAATGCATCTGCAGTCAGTGTGGCACTGCCAAAAGTCTGGGATACATTATGGCAGTTGTGGCACTGAGGAGAGTCAGAAGCTCAGGGACAATGAGGTCTGTCTGTGCTTAAGGCTGCCTGGGACCTCGGGCCAATGATATTAGTTGGTGCTGATGAAGGCTGGAGACTGAATTCACCAAGCAAACCTTCATCCTGGGGTTATTTGATCTTTCCTGGCACCAAGGAGGGTGCAGAAACTTAGTTTATAGTTACTGGCTTGGAATATAGGGCTGTCGGATTTTCCCAAGTGCTGGGCTTTACTTTGGCAGGCCCAGTGTTTGGGTTTAATGCAAAGTCCTATGCTCATTCCCCTTCCCTTTTCCTCAGGCAGACAGCCTCCCTTTTCACACAGGACTGCTTGGTTTTGGAGGAAGGGTGATGTGGGTAATGTAAAAGTGTTCTTTTTCCCATCTTAAATGCATATTTTCTTAATACTGTCCTACAACCAGGTACTATGATTTCTCATCTGGTTTTCTCAGTCTTTTTTTAAGGTATATTTGCACAAGAGTAGTTGTTCAAACTGACGTTTCTGCAGGGTACAATCACTTGACAGTCCTACTCTGCCACCTTGCTCTGCTTCCTCTGTGAAGTCTTGGTAATACAAAAAAATACTCTCCTCACCAATAACAACATATTTCTATTGTAGAGCATACTAATTCTTGCCTATCAGAATTCAGAGTATCATGTTAATCAGGAAAATAAATTATAAAACATGGGAAAATCAAAGTGTTTTTTTTTTTAAATAAATTAATTGCTATATTGGGGTTACTAAGATTAAAAACTCACCCTCAACAGTTAACTTTGTGTTTAATATTATGTACCTATATATTTATAAAATTACTTGGTCATCATCAAGTTACACTAAAATATATTTTTTCTTTCCACAAATGTATTCACTTCACCAAATAGAATAGGATGGATGTCACAATCTTTCACATATCAACTTCAGTGAAAAATGATTTTTAAATACAAATAGGAGACATTAAAGCATTATGAACTAGTGATCTGTAAGCAAAGTGATAATGAGGATAGTTTTATGGTCAATTGCATTGGAAATCAGAGCTAAAGCATTTAACTGCATTTATAAAGCAGACACACTAGTTTCTAAGAGGAAACCTCCCTTACTTGACAGATAAAACTTGACAATCATCAATCATTCAGTTTCAACAAGAAAAAATAGTTTTTTATAACAATGATTCTCTTCTCAAACTTAGGTACACATTAACATCGCCTGGAGACTTTAAAAACCCCATTTCCAGGTTTCATCCTATACAAATTAAATTTAGAGCTATAATACAGCGTTTTTAAAATTGCTTCTAAAGAAAAAAAAAAAAAGGATACACGTGCATAACGTGTGTAGGTTTGTTACACAGGTATATGTGTGCCATGGTGGTTTGCTACACCTATTGACCCATCCTCTAAGCTCCCTCCCCTCACCCCCACCCCTCAACAGGCCCCAGTGTGTGTTGTTCCACTCTCTGTGACTATGAGTTCTCAATTTTCAACTCCCACTTATTAGTGAAACATGCAGTGTTTGGTTTTCTATTCTTGTGTAGTTTGCTGAGGATGATGGCTTCCAGCTTTATCCATGTCCCTACAAAGACATGATCTCATTCCTTTTTATGGCTGCATAGTATTCCATGGTGTATATGTGCCACATTTTCTTTATCCAGTCTATCACTGATGGGCATTTGGGTTGGTTCCATGTCTTCGCTATTGTAAATAGTGCTGCAATAAACATATGTGTGCCTGTGTCTTTAATAATCTCAATGAGTTGCAAATGAAGTAAAGTTTGAGAACCAGAGTCCTATGGCATGACTTGCATTGAAATCTTACATATTCTTATAAGCATTTATGTTTAGGAAAAAATATAGTTTTCAACATTGCTCCCCAATTTTAAAATCAATTTTTACATTCTTGTTACTGCATTATTTAAGGGAATAAAACAGGTTTAAAAATAAAAGTATAACATATAATTAATATGTAAGTTCAATCAAATGATATACTCAATGTTTACAAATTTCAAGACTTAAAAAAATCTGTCCTTGCTGAAATTGACTTATTATTTCACTAATTTAGTTACAACCAACTGCTATTGCAAACATGCTCTGAAGTTGAGTTCTAGAAATATGTGATCTGAATGCTTTTACAAACTGATTTGCCATCCAATACTTCACAGGACATATTTATAAACAAAGTAGATAGCAAATAAGCAGTTTATCTCTTTGCTTTTAAAAAAAAGGCTTAAGCATGTTAAAAGATATTTTAAAGTGAATTTCAAGTAAAAATGATCTTTAAAGTACTAAGCTTCATGTTTGATTTCAAATGATACTCTTAGGTCAAATCAATTTTGTACTCTTTAAAACAAATCAGTACACAGATTAGTGTACTGAATCACTAAGGATAATTAAAAATGCTGTTACTTAAACAAGAAACATTAAAGTGGTGTTCTTTAAATAAAATTTATTTGAATAAATAAACAATTCTTCATTTGTTATATGTTCCATGAATCAACGTGTACCAACATGTCCTACTTGATATCAGTTTAGTTTTTTTTTTTTTCAAGGAAGCCTGCTCTTTAGATTTGCAATTGGCATCAGCATAATAAAGTATCCCAAAATGAAGACTTTCAGTAAAGATAACTACTACCTATGCTGGAAGTTTTCTAGGACCCTCAAAAATACTGATTCAAGGTAAAGAAAAGGGTGAAATGAAATTAGCAGTGTATTTTCTACATACAAGAAAAAAAAATATTAAACTGTGACAAAAGGGTAAATAAATAATAAATAAAGAGAGACAGAGATTTGTTTCTGGAAGCCAGGCTCAATAAAAGTGGCTGGGCTTTGATTCACATGAGGAAGAACTGATATAACTGAATTACAACAGCCAAAAGCCAAGATTCTAAATATTCTGCTAGGATAATTATGTATTGTTTAATTTGTTGTTTTATGTTTTGCTTAAACTTTTACATTTTTATTTACATTTGGTGAGGGATATAGTAAACTTTATGTCCCTCAAAAAATGTCTGCCTTATGCAGAAGTCAGTTGTGCAATATTTGTATAGAAACTAAAGATGAATGACTCCAAGGCAATCCAAATGTTCTTATTGTTAATTTGATTTATTTTGAAATTATTTTAAATTTATGAATTCCTTTACTCTTTCTGAAAATCCTGAGTGGAATGGTTTATTAGTGGCGCTGAATGAGTTAATGGGCTTCCTTAGAAGAAAACTATCAATATGGAGGAAGAAATGACGAGGTGTTTGTGATATTAAAAAAAAATAGTCCATACAAAATAGTAAATTGACAAAGAACAAAATGATGTTTTAGAGGAGACGAGAGGTAATGTGTAAGGCCCAAGCAGGAATTTCTGCAATTCAGTTTTGTGAGAGATAAAGAAACTGGTTCAGTCTGTTGTGAAAGTGTACATAATTTTTTTACTCTTAAGTATTCAAGTGCTAAGAACTTTTAAGAGGCCTGAGTATAAAGAGAGTTATGCATGTTATTTACTATTTTGTTGACCGTGGTAGGCTGAAAAATGCCCCTCCCCCACAAAATACATGTATTAATCCCTGGAAAATGCAAATGTTAACTTAATTAGAAAAAGCGTTTTTGCAGATGTGATTAAGTTAAGGAGCTCAACATTGACCTAGAGTCTTACTCTTCCCCTCAGCTTGACTAAACTTGAGACAGATTTATGAATGATTATAAGCTCCTGACCTCCCTTTAATTAGAGCCCTTACTTCAGAAAACTTGCAATTGTAAACTCTTTCCCTGCTCCTTTGAGATGTAAATCTACTCCCAGACTCTGGACAGTTTTACAATCAGAAATGTTTTTCTCAAGGGCCAGGGAGCCATCTCTTTAAAATGTCATCATAAAAAATATAGGGCTCCTATCTCCCAATCTCTGTGTGAGGGTAAGAGCCAATTTTCTGTAGGTAACAAGAAGCAAACACAGATGGCCTAATAACACTAACCAACTTTCCCCTAAATTATCCTCTGGTATTTTCCACTAACTCACTCCAGTGCTTAAAATCTTCCCTACCTTTTGCTTAAATGACTTGAGGTAAACCTCTCTTCCCTATTGCAATAGTCTTAAATAAAGCTTTCCTTGTCTAAGTTGTTCAAAGCAATTTTTTTTTTCCTTGATAACATAGAGTGATTAACCTGAATTATCCAGATGTTCCCTGAAGGCTATGACAAGTAATCTTAGGGAGTCCATGGAAAAGTACATGAAGAGAAAAGGAAGATGCAATGTGACCTCAAAGGCAGGGATTGGTGTAAGCATAATCACGGAACACTGAAAGCCACCAAAAGCTGGAGGAAGCAAGAAAGTATTCTCCTCTAGAACATACAAAGTGACAGTGGTCCTGCTGACATCTTGATTTTGGACCTCTGGCCCCCAGGATTGTGAAAAATATTTTTTTTCAAGAAACCAAGTTTGTGACAATTTTTATAGTAGCCCTAGGACATATAGACTGATCAGAAAACATTTTTATTTGAGTGTATCATCTTAATATTATAATAAAAACTACTGTAAAATGTTGATTCCATTTGTAAATTGGGATCACTGTTTGATTAGGGCAGTATCATAAGAGTACCATATGTTGAAAACTATACTTTGTTTTCAAAACAAATAGTAAATGAAACCAATCATACTATTTTGTTTTTGCAAAAAAACAGATTTTTTTTCTTATTTACTATTGTTTAAATGATAGAATTGGGATAAGTCACTTGAGCACCTGTTTTTAAGAAGAATGCTGTTTAAGTAGATTAATTCAACTGAAGCCCTGGAGATACTAATGAAATTTACCAATTTAGAATGAACAGCTTCAATATGGATTTTTGATAAGAAAACAGCTGCTCATCTAGAAGTAGTAGTAGCTAACGTCTGAAGGCCATGAGATTTGTCTGTTCTGCAAGATATGCTAAGCAAGGAACAGATGGTTAGCATAAATAATTCAAAAGAGCTCTCCAGTCACTTGTTTTGGGAAAAACAATATGTTAAACTATGTTTACAAGGTTACTTGGAACTTTAGAAAAAAATATATTTCCTTTTCATGCTTTCTTTCAACATGAAGTTTAAAAACAAAAATTATAATCATTTAAGTGTTAGTCCTCTAAAATCAATACAGCCTATGATATCACATGCATCACATAAGAGCATTATATGTACTTTATATGTGCAATCACAAGTAAATATATCTATGCTATCAGTGTAAATGTGGTTAAGGCTAAACTGATGTTGACTTATGTATAGTTTTGATTACATCTATAAAACAAGACCAATTTTTATAACTAAAAAGAGTTTACCAGTACTTTTGTACGTAGTTCATTTCATTTGACTTTATTTTACAGATTAAAAATCCGAAACTGCTCCCTTGGTGAAGAAAATGTAATACTAGCCCTGAAGTTTTGTAATCTTAATAGGTACTTTAATTTTATAGAAAATTTTTAATATATCCATTGATAAATAAACTTATTTTTTAATCTACCTAAAAAAAGATTGAACATCGACACATTTATTCACTTTTCCTTCAAATTTTTCTACGTATTATATATATGAAGAATTCCTTTTCTCGTCTCTTAGAGAAAGGTACATACATACCTATGCCTATTTTCATCCAGATCTGTAAGCTTTTCCAATGTGATCTTAATTGCCTTTATCTTAGTTAATTAATATTCTCTTCTTCATTTTTTTCTTCCTCTCAGTGGGAAAATATGACTAGCAACTTGCTAATTAAATAATTTTTACAGAACTCTGTATTTTCTTCAAGTCACCATTCTAAATTTGTAACTATATCCATAATTGGAGTTAATGAAAAAAAGTTTGTTATCTCCACTTTCTTTCCACTCAATTATTCAATTATTCTTAAACTCATATTCAGCTACACATTATCAAAAACCTCATATGTAGCATACCTTCTCAGTCCAAAACATTATATGCCAGATAACTGTTGGCAGTTGTTCAAATGTTGTAAGCATGAGCTTTTTGAGCTAGATTGTATAGAAGCTCTCCTATTTTCTGTGGTGATTCTCATGTAACATTTTCAAAACCAAGATTTATAAGTGTTACAGTTTCAATCACTATAAAACAGACATTGCCATCAATCACTAATTTATTATCCCAACCCTGGCTTCCAGATCTCAGTTATGGTTCTTTGTACATTAGATTCTGTTCCCTTAGGACTGCTACAACTCCACTCACGCACCAATAGCACCCTGCCTTCTGTAATTGGAGTACAATCATTAGTTACCAACTGTGGCATATAGATTTAGATTTCTTGGGTGCTATAAATCAAATAGTCAAATTGCTTGTTCAACACCAGATAATGGTTCTGCTAATGTGACATTTAGTATCTTCCTAGACATTTCAAATGAGGTTTGATATGGCCTTAGATCTGTAGTATACATTTTTTCCTCCAAAAAAACATTTAAACATATGTTTGCATTCCAGACTAAATAGTTATAATTACAGTTTCCTCAGCTAGAAATCCAACAGAGAAGCACATATCTAGGCATTAATATTGAGACATTAAAATAAAGAAATGGGTAAACATAATCAGGAACTCAGACACTTTGGTCATTATTGCTGCCTGTTTCCACAGTGGTTGGCCATATTAACTGATAGATTTATTTTTTGTTTGTTTCTGTTCTGAAGATATGTAACTCTTAAGAAAATTTTCATGAAAAATTACTATTTGTGTTTTAGTATCAACAATTTAATTTGAGTCACTGTTTTTCTGAGATCCATGTTTGTCTCATTTAATAAGGGTCATCTATAAGTGGAGTCCAGATAGTCACTGAGAAAGTTTCATGGGCACATTTAACGTTGATATTCCGCCTTCAAACCAACACAAATAAGGTTAGGTTTGAAATAAGCTCATTGTTATAATAAACATAATCATACATTATATATTATTGTATTAGTCTGTTCTCACATCACTAATAAAATCATAGGAGAGACTGGGTAATTTATAAAGAAAATGGACTCACAGTTCCACATTGTGTGGCTGGGGAGGCCTCACAATCATGGCAGAAGACAAAGGAGAAGCGAAGGCAATTTTAAATGGTGACAGGCAAGAGAGCTTGTGTAGGAGAATTCCCCTTTATAAAACCATCAGATCTCATGAGATTCAATTACCTCCCATTGGGTCCTTCCCATGACATATGGGGATTATGGGAGCTAAAATTCAAGATGAGATTTGGATAGAGACAGAGCCAAACCATACTATTCTGCACCTGGCCCCTATCAAACCTCATGTCCTTACTTTTCAAAACCAGTCATGCCTTCCCAAGAGTTCCTCAAAGTCATAACTAATTTTCACATGAACTCAAAAGTCTATAGTCCAAAGTCTCACCTGAGACAAGGCAAGTCCCCTCTATCTATGAGGCTATAAAATCAAAAGCAAGTTAGTTACTTCCTAGATACAATGAGGGTACAGGCATTGGGTAAATACACCCATTTCAAATGGGGGAAATTTGCCAAAATGAAGGGGCAATAAGCCCCACGCAATCCAGACTTCAGCAGAGTAGTCAAATTATATAGCTCCAGAATGATCTCTTTTGACTCCTCGTCTCATATCCAGGTCACACTTATGCAAGAGGTGGGCTCCCATAGACTTGGACAGCTCCATCTCTGTGGTTTTGAGGGTAATTCCTCCTCCTGGTAGCTTTCACAGCTGGCATTGAGTGTATGTGGCTTTTCCAGGTGCAGAGGGTAAGTTGTTGGTGGATTTACCATTCTGGGGGCTGGAGGACGGGGTCCCTTTTCTCACAGATTCACTAGCAGTTTCCCAGTAGGGACTCTGTATGGGAGCTCCCACCCCACATTGCCCTTCCACACTGCCTTAACGGAGGGTCCCCATAATGGCTCCATCCCTGCAACATACCTCTAACCTGGACATCCAGGCATTTCCATACATCCTCTGAAATCTGGGCAGAGGTTCCCAAACCTCAGTTCTTAACTCTGAATCCACAGGCCCAGCACCACCTGTAAGCTGCCAAGGCTTGAAGCTGCCAACCCTCTGAAGGGTGCAGAGAGTCTCAGTTGTATGTTGGCCCCTTTCGCTGTGGCTGTGATATAGGGAAACAAGTCCTAAGACTGCACAAAGTGGCAAGGCCCTGGACTCAGCCCAGAAAATCATTTTTTTCTCCTTGGCCTGTGGGCCTGTGATGGGAGGTACTGCTGTGAAAACTTCTGACATGCCTTGGAGATATTTTCCCCATTGCCTTGGCAATTAACATTTGGCTTTTCGTAACTTATACAAATTTCTGCAGTCAGTTTGAATTTCTTCTCAGTAGATGGGTTTTTCTTTCCTACTGCATTATCAGGCTGCAAATTTTCTGAAATTTTATGCTCTGCTTTCCTTTTTAAATATAATTTCCAATTCCAACCATATCTTTGTGAATACATAGAACTGAATGATTTTAGCAGCACTCAAATCACCTCTTGAATATTGTGCTGTTTAGAAACACACCAGAAGCGTTTCTTGCACCAGATGCCCTAAATCATCTCTGTCAAGTTCAAAGTTTCACAAATCTCTAGGGCAGGAGCAAAATGCTGCCAGTCTTTTTGCTAAGACTTAGCAAGAGTCACCTTTGCTCAAGTTCCCAACAAGAGCCTCATCTCCATCTGAGACTGCCTCAGTCTCGACTTTTTTGTTCATATCACTGTCAGCATTTTGGTAAAAACAAAACAAAACGAAACAAAAAACATTCAACAAGTCTCTAGGAAGTTCCAAACTTTCCTATATCTTCCTGTCTTCTGAGACCTCCAAATTCTTCCAACCTCTTCCTGTTAACCAGTTCCAAAGTCACTTCCACGTTTTGATATCTTAACAACAGCACCCTACACCTAGTACCAATTTACTGTGTTACTCTATTATCACACTGCTAATAAAGACATACTAGAGAAACGATAATGTATAAAGGAAAGAGGCTTAATGGATTCACAGTTCCACATGGCTAGGGAGGCCTCACAATCATGGCGGAAGTCAAAGAAGCAAAGACACAACTTACATGATGGCAGGCAAGAGAGCTCGGTTAGGGGAACTCCCCTTTGTGAGACAATCAGATCTTATGAGACTTATTCATGATCATGAGAACAGCACGGGAAAGACCTGCTTCCATCATTCAATTACCTCCCACTGGGTCCTTCCCATGACTTGTGGGGATTATGAGAGCTAATTTTTTTTTTTTTTTTTTTTTTTTTTTTGAGACGGAGTTTTGCTCTGTTGCCCAGGCTGGAGTGCAGTGGCCGGATCTCAGCTCACTGCAAGCTCTGCCTCCCGGGTCTACGCCATTCTCCTGCCTCAGCCTCCTGAGTAGCTGGGACTACAGGTGCCCGCCACCTTGCCCGGCTAGTTTTTTGTATTTTTTTAGTAGAGACGGGGTTTCACCGTGTTAGCCAGGCTGGTCTCGATCTCCTGACCTCGTGATCCGCCCGTCTCGGCCTCCCAAAGTGCTGGGATTACAGGCTTGAGCCACCGCGCCCAGCCGGGAGCTAAAATTTAAGATAAGATTTGGGTAAGGACAGAGACAAACCATATGAATTATCAAACAGGCATCTCTTTGCCCTGGTTGTATAACCATTTTATTCTATCATTCCATTTTTCCTGGACGTACAATGAATTTGATCATAATTCTGAAATATTACTTCATCCACCACAAAATCTGAAGCTAAGGAAGAGGAGAAACAAATGCCCCAGGTTTGATAGACAAGAACATTTTACTTCCAACCCTAACCCTTTGGCTCTAATGGTTAGTTCAGTATTATGCAGATATCCAAACCAGAGGAATAAGGCTCCAATCCATTTCTTTTTTGTAACATTTGGAAACAAAATAAAACAAAAACAAACAAAAACCAAAACATTTTCTTGCTTAGTCTAAGATTATTGGATAAAATTCTGATGATGCCAAAAGCTATCTTTGTCACAGTTAGGAGAAAATTAGTCAAGATAGAAGTCAAAACAAAAGTTACAATACTTAAGGTGACAAATTTTTAACAACTGCAATCTGCTATTCTTGTCAAAGCCCAGGAAAAAAAAAAAAACAAAACAAAAACCAAAAACCAAAAAACAAAACAAAACAAAAACTAACCATCTTTCTTTTTTTCTAGGGAAAATTATACTTCATTAAGTATAAAACTTAATATGACAGAAAAACAAAAATAACAAAATAAAAAATATTCACCTTGTCTATGTGACATCTGCCTGAATTGCCACTCATTTTCTACCATTTTCCCCTTAGTTTGTGATACTGAAGTCCTGGTAATGACAGGAGCTGGCTTCACTATTGCCTAATTATTCTCCTAGATGAAGCTCAATGTTGATCTTTCCAGAAGCTTTTCCTTATTACTTCTCATCAACACATCAAGCTTTATTTCACTTCTGTGTTAACAGTACCACCCAGAGTCTACCTGTGCCTTATTTATATTGGAATTTGTTTGGAAAGAGAGATTTTGAGTTCTTCAAGGACACAATCTTGATCATTTTATATCTCTTATGCCTACTAGCACCTCTTCCTCAATAAATAGCTAAATCTGTTTTCTTAATTAATTAATTAATTTATTTATTATACTTTAAGTTCTAGGGTACATGTGCACAACGGGCAGGTTTGTTACATATGTATACATGTGTCATGTTGGTGTGCTGCACCCATTCATTCGTCATTTACATTAGGTATATCTCCTAATGCTATACATCCCCGCTCCCCCCACCCCATGCCAGGTGTGTGATGTGCCCCTTCCTGTGTACAAGTGTTCACATTGTTCAATTCCCACCTATGAATGAGAACATGTGGTGTTTGGTTTTGTGTTCTTGTGATAGCTTGCTGAGTATGATGATTTCCAGCTGCATCCATGTCCCTACAAAAGTCATGAACTCATCCTTTTTTATGGCTGCGTAGTATTCCATGGTGTATATGTGCCACATTTTCTTAATCCAGTCTATCATTGATGGACATTTGGGTTGGTTCCAAGTCTTTGCTATTGTGAATAGTGCCACAACAAATATATGTATGCATATGTCTTTACAGCAGCATGATTTATAATCCTTTGGGTATATACCCAGTAATGGGACAGCTGGGTCAAATGGGGTATTTCTAGTTCTAGATCCTTGAGGATTTGCCACACTCTCTTCCACAATGACTGAAATAGTTTTCAGTCTCACCAACAGTGTAAAAGTGTTCCTATTTCTCCACATCCTCTCCAGCACCTGTTGTTTCCTGACTTTTTAATGATCGCCATTTTAACTGGTGTGAGATGGTATCTCATTGTGGTTTTGATATGCAATTCTCTGATGGCCAGTGATGATGAGCATTTTTTCATGTGTCTATTGGCTGCATAAATGTCTTCTTTTGAGAAGTGTCTATTCATATCCTTTGCCCACTTTTTGATGGGATTGTTTTTTTCTTGTAAATTTGTTTGAGTTCTTTGTAGGTTCTGGATATAAGCCCTTTGTCAGATGAGTAGACTGCAAAATTTTTCTCCCATTCTGTAGGTTGCCTGTTCACTTTGATGGTAGTTTCTTTTGCTGTGCAGGAGCTCTTTAGTTTAATTAGATCCTATTTGTCAATTTTGGCTTTTGTTGCCATTGCTTTTGATGTTTTAGACATGAAGTCCTTGCCCATGCCTACGTCCTAAATGGTATTGCCTAGGTTTTCCTCTAGGGTTTTTATGGTTTTAGGTCTAACATTTAAGTCTCTAATCCATCTTGAATTAATTTTTGTATAAAGTGTAAGGAAGGGATCCAGTTTCAGCTTTCTACATATGGCTAGTCAGTTTTCCCAGTACCATTTATTAAATAGGGTATCCTTTCTCCATTTCTTGTTTTTGTCAGGCTTGTCAAAGATCAGATGATTGTAGATGTGTGGTATTATTTCTGAGGGCTCTGTTCTCTTCCATCTCAGTTTTGGTACCGATACCATGCTGTTTTGGTTACTGAAGACTTGCAGTATCGTTTGAGGTCCCTTCACGTCCCTTGTAAGTTGGATTCCTAGGTAGTTTATTCCATTTGAAGCAATTGTGAACGGGAGTTCACTCATTATTTGGCTCTCTGTCTGTTATTGGTGTGTAAGAATGCTTGTGATTTTTGCACATTGATTTTATATCCTGAGACTTAGCTGAAGTTGCTTATCAGCTTAAGGAGATTTGAGGCTGAGACGATGGAGTTTTCTAAGTATACAGACATGTCATCTGCAAACAGGGACAATTTGACTTCCTCTTTTCCTAATTGCATACCTTTATTTCTCTCTCCTGCCTGGTTGCCCTGGCCAGAAATTCCAACACTATGTTAAATAGAGGTGGTGAGAGAGGGCATCCCTGTCTTGTGCCAGTTTTCAAAGGGAATGTTTGCACTTTTTACTCATTCAGTATGACATTGGCTGTGGGTTTGTCATAAATAGCTCTTATTATTTTCAAATACATCCCATCAATACCTAGTTTGTTGACAGTTTTTAGCATGAAGAGCTGTAGAATTTTGTCAAAGGCCTTTTCTGCATCTATTGAGATAATAATGTGGTTTTTGTCTTTGGTTTTGTTTATACGCTGGAATATGTTTATTGATTTGTGTCTGTTGAACCAGACTTGCATCCCATGGGTGAAGCCCACTTGATCACGGTGGATAAGCTTTTTGATGTGCTGCTGGATTCGGGTTGCCAGTATTTTATTGAGGATGTTTGCATCAATATTCATCAGGGATATTGGTCTAAAATTCTCTTTTTTTGTGTGTGTGTCTCTGCCAGGCTTTGGTATCAGGATGATGTTGGCCTCATAAAATGAGTTAGGGAGGATTCCCTCTTTTTCTGTTGACTGGAATAGTTTCAGAAGGAATACTACCAGCTCCTCCTTGTATCTCCCATAGAATTCAGGTGTGAATCCATCTGGTCCTGGACTTTTTTTTTTGGTTGGTAGGCTATTAATTATTGCCTCAGTTTCTGAGCCTGTTATTAATCTATTCAGGGATTCAACATCTTCCTGGTTTAGTCTTGGGAGAGTGTATGTATCCAGGAATTTACCCATTTCTTCTAGGTTTTCTAGTTTATTTGCATAGAGGTGTTTATATTATTCTCTGATGGTAGATTGTAGTTCTGTATGGTCGGTGGTGATATCCCCTTTATCATTTTTTGTTGCATCTATTTGATTCTTCTCTTTTCTTCTTTATTAGTCTTGCTAGCGGTCTATCAATTTCATTGATCTTTTCGAAAAACCAGCTCCTGGATTCATTGATTTTTTGAAGGGTTTTTTGTGTCTCTATCTCCTTCGGTACTGCTCTGATCTTAGTTATTTCTTGCCTTCTGCTACCTTTCTGATGTGTTTTCTCTTGCTTCTCTAGTTATTTTAATTGTGATGTTAGGATGTCAATTTTAGATCTTTCCTACTTTGTCTTGTGGACATTTAGTGCTGTAAATTTCCTGCTACGCACTGCTTTAAATGTGTACCAGAGATTCTGGTACATTGTGTCTTTGTTCTCATTGGTTTCAAAGAACATCTTTATTTCCGCCTTCATTTCATTATGTACCCAGTAGTCATTCAGGAGCAGGTTGTTCAGTTTCCATGTAGTTGTGTGGTTTTGAGTGAGTTTCTTAATCCTGAGTTCTAGTTTGATTGCACTGTGGTCTGAGAGACAGTTTGTTATAATTTCTGTTCTTTCACATTTGCTCAGGGGTGCTTTACTTCCAAGTATGTGGTCAATTTTGGAATAAGTGCAATGTGGTGCTGAGAAGAATGTATATTCTGTTGATTTGGGGTGGAGAATTCTGTACATGTCTATTAGGTCCACTTGAAGCAGAGCTGAGTTCAATTCCTGGATGCCCTTGCTAACTTTCTGCCTTGTTGGTCTATCTAATGTTGACAGTGGAGTGTTAATCTCCCATTATTATTGTGTGGGAGTCTAAGTCTCTTTGTAAGTCTCTAAGGACTTGCTTTATGAATCTTGGTGCTCCTGTATTGGGTGCACATATATTTAGGATAGTTATCTCTTCTTGTTGAATTGATCCCTTTTCCATTATGTAATGGTGTTCTTTGTCTCTTTTGATCTGTGTTGGTTTTAAGTCTATTTTATCAGAGACTAGGGATGCAACCCCTGCCTTTTTTTGTTTTCCATTTGCTTAGTAGATCTTCCTCCATCCCTTTATTTTGAGGCTATGTGTGTCTCTGAACATGAGATGGTTCTCCTGAATATAGTACACTCTTGGGTCTTGACTGTTTATCCAATTTTCCAGTCTGTGTCTTTTAATTGGATCATTTAGCCCATTTACATTTAAGGTTAATATTGTTATGTGTGAATTTGAACCTGCCATTATGATGTTAGCTGGTTATTTTGTTCATTAGTTGGTGCAGTTTCTTCCTACCATCGATGGTCTTTACATTTTGGCATGTTTTTGCAGTGGCTGGTACTGGTTGTTCCTTTCCATGTTCAGTGTTTCCTTCAGGAGCTCTTGTAGTGAAGGCCTAGTGCTGACAGAGTGTCTCAGCATTTGCTTGTCTGTAAGGGATTTTATTTCTCCCTCACTTGTGAAACTTAGTTTGGCTGGATATGAAATTCTGGTTTGAAAATTCTTTTCTTTAAAAATGTTGAATACTGGCCCCCACTCTCTTCTGGCTTGCAGAGTTTCTGCTGAGAGATCTGTTGTTAGTCTGATGGGCTTCCTATTGTGGGTAACCCGACCTTTCTCTCTGGCTGCCCTTAACATTTTTCCCTTCATTTCAACTTTAGTGAAACTGACAATTACGTGTCTTGGAGTTGCTCTTCTCGAAGAGTATCTTTGTGGCATTATCTGTATTTCCTGAATTTGAATGTTGGCCTGCCTTGCTAGGCAGCAGAAGTTCTCCTGGATAATATCCTGCAGAGTGTTTTCCAACTTGGTTCCATACTCCCTGTCACTTTCAGGTACACCAATCAGACGTAAATTTGGTCTTTTCACATAGTCCCATATATCTTGGAGGCTTTGTTCGTTTGTTTTTACTCATTTTTCTCTAAACTTCTCTCTTGCTTCATTTCATTCATTTGATCTTCAATCACTGATACTCTTTCTTCTAGTTGATCAAATTGGTTACTGAAGCTTGTATATTCCTCACGTATTTCTCGTGCCATGATTTTCAGCTACATCAGGTCATTTAAGGACTGCTCTACATTGGTCATTCTAGTTAGCCATTCATCTCATCTTTTTTCAAGGTTTCTAGCTTCTTTGCGATGGGTTCAAACTTTCTCCTTTAGCTTGGAGAAGTTTGATCGTCTGAAGCCTTCTTCTCTCAACTCGTCAAAGTCATTCTCTGTACAGCTTTGTTCTGTTGCTGGCGAGGAGCTGCGTTCCTTTGGAGTGGGGGAGGCACTCTGATTTTTAGAATTTTCAGCTTTTCTGCTGGTTCTTCCCCATCTTTGTGGTCTACAGATGGGGTTTTGCTATTGGTGCCCTTTCTGTTTGTTAGTTTTCCTTCTAAAAGTCAGGACCCTCAGCTGCAGGTCTGTTGGAGTTTGCTAGAGGTCCACTCCAGACACTATTTGCCTGGGTATCAGCAGCAGAGGCTTCAGAAAAGTGAATATTGCTGAACAGCCAATGTTGCTGCCTGATAGTTCCTCTGGAAGCTTCGTCTCAGAGGGGTACTCAGTCATGTGAGGTGTCAGTCTGCCCCTACTCAGGGGTGCCTCCCAGTTAGGCTAATCAGGGGTCAGGGACCCACTTGAGGAGACAGTCTGTCCGTTCTCAGATCTCAAACTCCATTCTGGGAGAACCACTACTGTCTTCAAAGCTGTCAGACAGGGACATTTAAATCTGCAGAGGTTTCGGTTGCCTTTTGTTTGGCTATGCCCTGTCCCCTATAGAGGCAGGTAGGCCTCCTTGAGCTGTGGTGGACTCCACCCACTTTGTTCACTTCCAAGCCACTTTGTTTACCTACTCAAGCCTCAGCAATGCTGGGCACACCTCCCCCAGCCTCCCTACCACCTTGCAGTTAGATCTCAGACTGCTGTGCTGGCAACAAGGAAGGCTCCATGGGTGTGGGACCCTCCAAGCCAGGCGCGGGATATAATCTCCTGGTGTGCCATTTGCTAAGGCCCTTGGAAAAGTGCAGTATTAGGTTGAGAGTGATGTGATTTTCCCGGTGCTTTGTGTCATGGTTTCCCTTGGCTAGGAAAGGGAATTCCCTTACCCCTTGCACTTCCCCAGTGAGGTGATGCCTCGCACTGCTTTGGCTCTCACTCAGTGGGCTGCACCCACTGTCCAACATGCCCCAGTGAGATGAACCTGATACCTCAGTTAGAAATGCAGAAATAACCCGTCTTCTGTGTTGTTCACGCTGGGAGCTGTAGCCTGGAGCTGTTCCTATTCGGCCTTCTTGGAACCGCCCCCACTAAATTTTTGAATTATGCCAAAGTCCATTGTCTTATGCCTGGCTACAAAAACTATTATTAGCTCCATCTTGAGATAATTTTAGACTTCAGATGAATTTAGAATTTGAATGGGAATAGAACATATAGAACATGAACCAATAGATCTTAGAGACCATATATTATTCTCTATTCACAGAAAGCAGACTGCACAAATGGATGACTGGTGTCAAAGAACCTCCCTAGGAATATAGAATTTCATATAACATTTATTTTTATATATAGGACTTCAGAAATTAAACATATCAGCTTAGCCACAGACATAACTACCAAATCCTAAATATACATTTTGATCAATTAGTCATCTGATGATGGAAGATGATAGGATTTCACTCTGTGTCCCCTTCCAATTCTCATCTTGTAGCTTCCACAATTCCTATATGTTGTGGGAGGGAGCCGGTAGGAGATAACTGAATCATGGTGACGGGTCTTTCCCATGCTGTTCTCATGACAGTGAATGAGTCTCGGGAGAGCTGATGGTTTTAAAAAACAGGAGTTTCTCAGCACAAGCTCTTCTTTTGCCTGCCACCATTCACATAAGATGTGACTTGCTCTGCCTTGCCTTCCACCACGTTTGTGAGGCCTCCCAAGCCATGTGGAACTATAAGTCCAATTAAGCCTCTTTCTTTTGTAAATTGCCCAATCTTGAATATGTCTTTATCAGCAGTATGAAAACGGACTAAAACAGTAAATTGGTACCAGTAGAGTCGGGTGTTGCTGAAAAGATACCCCAAAATGTGGAAACAACTTTGGAACTGGGTAACAGGCAGAGGTTGGAACAGTTTGGAGGGCTCAGAAAAAGACAGAAAAATGTGGGAAAGTTTGGAACTTCCTAGAGACTTGTTGAATGGCTTTGACAAAAATGCTGACAGTGATATGAACAATAAGGTCTATGCTGAGGTGGTCTCAGATGGAGATGAGGAACTTGTTAGGAATTGGAGCAA
Organism: Macaca fascicularis; assembly: GCF_037993035.2. Lineage (NCBI taxonomy): Eukaryota > Metazoa > Chordata > Mammalia > Primates > Cercopithecidae > Macaca > Macaca fascicularis. The sequence continues at coordinate 47,755,479 of NC_088375.1, forward strand.
AGGTAGCTTTTGTTATGTTTTAGTAGAGACTAGTGGCATTTTGCCCCTGCCCTGGAGATTTGTGAAACTTTGAACTTGTGAGAGATGATTTAAAGTATCTGGCAGAATAAATTTCTAATCAGCACAGCATTTAAGAGGTGATTTGAGTGCTGTTAAAGGCATTCAATTTTATTAGGAAAGCATAGCATAAAAATTTGGAAATTTGTCCAGGCACAGTGCCTCATGTCTGTAATCCCAGCACTTTGGGTGGCCGAGGCGAGTGGATCACAAGGTCAGGAGATCAAGACCACCTGGCTAAGATGGTGAAACCCCATCTCTACTAAAAAATACAAAAAAAAAAAAAAAATAGCTGGGCTCATTGACAGGCTCCTGTAGTCCCAGCTACTTGGGAGGTTGAGGCAGGAGAATGGCATTTAGCTTGGGAGGCAGAGCTTGCAGTGAGCCACGATTGTACCACTGCACTCCAGTCTGGGTGGCAGAGTGAGACTTTGTCTCAAAAAAAAAAAAAAAAAAAAAAGGTTTGGAAAATTTGCTGCCTGACTATATGACAGAAAAGAAAATCCCATTTTAACTGAAGAAATTCAAGTTGGTTGCAGAAATTCGTATAAGTAGCACAGAACCAAATGTTAATCACCAAGAAAAGAGGGAAAATGGAAAATGTCTCCAGGGTATGACATAGGTCTTATGTCAGGCCCCCCTATCACAGGCCCAGAAACCTAGGAGAAAATAGTGGTTCCATGGGCTGGGCCCAAGATCCCATGCTGTGTGTAGCCTAGGAACTTGGTGCCCTGTGTCCCAGCTGTTCCAGCCATGGTTGAAAGAGGCCAACATAGAACTCGGAATGTGGCTTCAGAGGATGCAAGCCTCAATCAAGCTTTGGTAGCTTTACCATGATTTTCAGCTAAAATGCACAGAAGTCAATAATTGGGGTTTGGGAACCTCTGCCTAGATTTCAGAAGATATAAGGAAATGACTGGACATCCAGGCAGAAGTTTGCTGCAGGGGTGGGGCCCTCATGGAGAGTCTCTACGTTAGGACAGTGCAGAAGGGAAATGTGGGGTCAGAGCATCCCCACAAAGTCCCTACCAAGGCACCACCTAATGGAATTGTGAGAAGAGGTCACCGCCCTCCAGACCTCAGAATGGTAGATACACTGACAGCTTGCACCATATGTCTGGAAAAGTAGCAGATACTCAATGCCAGCCCATGAAGGCAGGTGGGAGGGAGGCTGTACTCTTCAAGTCACAGTGCAGAGCTACCCAAATCATGCAAACCTTCCTCTTGTATCAGCATAATCTGAATGAGAGACATGGAGTCAAAGGAGATTATTTTGGAGCTTTAAGATTTGACTTCCTCACTGGATTTCAGACTTGCATGAAGCCTGTAGCCACTTTGTTTTGGCCAATTTCTCCCATTTGAAATGGCTTTATTAATGTAATACCTGTACTCCCATTGTATCTAGGAAGTAACTAACTTGCTTTTGATTTCACAGGATCATAGGCAGAAGGGTCTTGCCTTGTCTCAGATGAGACTTTGGATTGTGGACTTTTGAGTTAGTACTGAAATGAGTTGAGACTTTGGGGGACTGTTGGGAATGCATGATTGGTTTTAAAAATGTGAAGATATGTGATTTGGGAGGAGTGGAATGATATGGGTTGGCTCTGTGTCCCCACCCAAGTCTCATGTTGTAGCTCCCATAATTCCTATGTGTTGTGGGAGGGACCTCATGGGAGATGATTGAATCATTGGGACAGGTCTTTCCCATGCTGCTGTGATAGTGAATGGGTCTCATGAGATCTGATGGTTTTAAAAAATGGGAGTTTCTCTGAAAACGGTCTAGTGTTCCCTGCCATCATTCATATAAGATGTTACTTGCTCCTCCTTGCCTTCCACCATGATTGTGAGGCCTCTCCAACCATGTAGAACTGTAGGTCCAATTAAACCTCTCTTTTGTAAATTACCCTATCTCAGGTAAGTCTTTATCAGCAGCATGAAAATGACCTAATACAGAAGAAGGTTAATTAACCATGAGGGTCTTTTACCCAGCACAGAGTACCAAATACAGAATGCATGAACAGATCCCCTATACTTGAGCTCCATTTAGGTTATTGCAATAATAAACATGGCATAAGAAGCTGTCATTTTTACAAATGGGCTTAATCCATGGAAAACTTGTTACCATTTTGACTTGCATTGAATCTTCTTCAATTCTGTACCAGGATGATTTATGTAAAATTCTATCAGTTAAAGTTTTGTATTATTCTCTTTCACAAAGAGTAAGTAAGACGTTTAGACTTTATTGTCAATATGAGGTTGAAATTATAACTCCCAATTATATGATGACATAGTACTTTAAAGGCTATATAATTCATTAAGAGCAATCTATATTTATTCAGGAATGGACTGGGTTTTTAAAATACGTCCCTTTAAAGGAATATGAGAAGGAGTTGGGATGAAAAGGGAACACAATATTTTTAAAAGAGACACATTGTAAATGTACTTATCATATATATATGTGTGTGTGTGTGTTTTAGCAGAAAGCAAGAGTAGCTCATCCATCAATGCTTCAAGTATTGTATAGGAGGAATTCAAATATCAGATGGATAGGGCAGACTATTCAATCTCTAATATATTTTCTAACATTAAATATTGTAATACTATGAGAGGATTTCAGAGTCTGAAATAATAATTGTAACAATGTTTGAGAACTATCATTACACATTAAGCATAAAATGGTTCAATATAGTTATTTTCTTAAATACTGAGATCAGCTGAATTTAGTGAATCAAAATTTTCCTAGGAAATGTGATATATCTAATGAATATTTATCCATTGTTGGTTCCTTCTTTGTTATACTTCCAAAGAGAGGAATAATACATTTCCTCTCTACTGAATTTTGTATTCAGCATATCATTTCCTTTGGAAACAAACAAACAAACAAAAAACTTCCTGGACGATGTATGCAACTTCTGAGCAGAACCTTTGCAAGCCAGTATGCAGTTAATTTGGTTCTCTTTTCTGCCTGCCACACATGGAAATATTCCCATGTTCAAGTGAGAGTTTGTTCTGTCAGCCTTGGTCTCAGATGGGTAGGAGGCAGACAACAGTTGACCTGTAGCACCCTCCCCCCACCATGCAGTATAGAGGATGAATAAAGTTTCCATGTTTTAAAACTCATGAGTTCCTAAGGTCATTAGTTATCTAACCTGCTCTGACTAATTATGGCAGTTGGGCAAAAGGTGCATTAATTGGGTAAATTCTGTCCATTAAGCAGGTCAGAAGCAGACTATGCTCATCATTAGAGAAAAGAAATGATTGGGTCAGAATTGGATTGTTGGTTACTTATGACTCTAAGAAAATGTATAAGAAAATTTCAGATACTTGCTTACTATACTTCCAAATATGTTTAGGGCCAGGCCTAAAAGAAAATGATAAAATGAGGGTACAAGAAAATGATACAAAAGGCTAAGAAAATAATACAAAAATAGTCCTTTTCTTCATTATCTTGCTTTAACTCTCAAACATTTTGTTTCTTGACCCTCTGTTTCCAAACCCGTGACAAAGATGAACCCTATTGTGGTACCACGGGCCTCTATTATGAGTCACACATGTTTTAATAACACGTAAGGCAGAAATGTTATGAGAGTTTATTTTTTTCCCCAAAGGAACACTTTATGTTAAGACAAATTACAATTAGATAATCACCTAGTGCAGAACAGGAGAATGGGGAATGGTACCAGGCTTAAAAAAGAAATCCTACTACATTGTTGCTTATGTGGAAACCTTACCTATGGTCTAGAGCCAAACTATCCATTGTCTAAAACACATTTACCAGTACACCATTGCCGAATTAAGGCTAACTTAGGGTTCACTGCTTTACTACATGACTTACATGCGACACCACAGACCGCATGGCATATTAGTTTAGGTATATGAAGGAAGAGGAATAGAGGTGAATATAAATTGTTAAAATAAACATGGAACTCTTCAAATTCCAGGGAATTTGTGTGGTTTATGGCAGGTTTTCATAAAGGTTTATGATAGGTTTCTATTTGCTCTTTTCTGCTAAGTAAGTAAGCAAATAAATAAATAAATAAATAAATAAATAAATAAATGTCTATGAGCAATAAGGAAAAACAATCTATAATACATTGAGGATCTGAAAAAAGCTCAAGGTGTGTGACAATGGTAGAAACATAAATGTAAATTTCAAGACTTGTTAAGAAGTAAAGCGCAGCATTAACTTAGAAAAAAAATGTGTGTATGTGTATGATTAAAAAAAGAGGGAATCTTATTTAAGAGCAGTTTTCATGAAAAAATACTTAGGAATTGTTCCTCACAACTCGATATTAATGAACAGTGTGACATTCTTGCCAGAAAGTTAGAGGAATCATAGATTGCATTGTGCTCAGAATAAAGGATGTAAAATAAATGAATAAAACCACATCTGTTAACACTGGGTTTTGTTCAGTTCTGAATTCCACTGACAAATTGAGATTATTCCTAAAAGATTAAAAATGGTTAAGGGTTTAGAAATTTTGTGAAATAAAGAGTAATCTTTTCATTTCTAGGATATTTCTTTACAATCTAAGAGAGTGAGAATATTAAATTTACAGAAGTAAATAAGCAAAAAAAAAAAAAAAAAAAAAAAAAAAAAAAAAAAAAAAAAAGATAGCTATATGCAAATACCTGAAGGCTGACCTAGTAGAGGGAGTAGCCTCCAGAGAGAAAGAATAAATATTTCAGCACAACACAGTATCACGTTTGGGTTTTTTTTATTTTTTATATTTTTTGCAGAAAAGTGGAAAATAAAAAAAAATAGTTCAAAATAAATAACGGTGGTCTTAATAGTAGAGATTTTATTTCTTATACTCTTCAACTTTGTGATACACTGAGCTCCTAGTCACTGGAAACAGACATTAAATAATCAATACTAAATTTTATAAAGGAGAGGATTCTTTATCAGGTACAACATTTGACAAGCTGACCACTAAATTTTCTTTCAGTTTTAACAGTTGAGGCAAGACTTCATGCTTCAATAGTGTTTGGGGAAAATTATCCTGTTATTCTCTGTGTTAACTTGCATAGCCAGTGTGACAAATTTGGTCAACCTTTCTAGATTGATACTTGTTCAGAGTTCACACAACACAACTACCTGACAATCTGACATAACACCACACATTTGTTTTGCTGCCAATTAACTCTGAGATCTTTCCACTAGCACTTTGTCAACTCCTTAAATGAAGCACTGATTTTTGCCAACAGCAGGGTTATTTCTTCTTTAAAGCTAGCTGTTAAGATCATACTAGCAAGATAACAAAAATTAAATGAGACTCTCAGTGACAGGCCATTTAGCCTCACAACAGTTGCTATGTGCATGCTATATGCATGCCATATAGGTGTCACTAGAAGAGAATGGAGGAGGTGGAAAGCACATTGTTCAAACAAAAAGAAATATATATTTTACAAACAGATTTAATAATTGTTGAGTCATGTGGCTACACTTCACAAAGTTTCCATTTGTAAATGCATATAAATATTGAATTACATAATGATAATGAACAAATTGATTTTTAGAAGAGATACAGACATGTTATTGTTAAAATTAGTATTACAGCCTAGATTATGATCCTTAAAAGTAACTCACAGCCTTGATAAGAAGTCGACAGCAAACATTAACTGTGACTGAAGGCGTCTTGTATGGAGTTAAACTCGCTCTAGGTAAAATGTGTAATACATGTTGTTTAATACATATTGGGTTGTTTGTTTGAGACAGGGTCTCGCTGCATTTCACAAGCTGGAGTGCAGCTCACTGTAACCTCCATCTCCTGGGCTCAAGGGATATTCACACCTTAGCCTTCCAAATAGCTAGGACTACAGGTAAGCACTACTACACCTGGCTATTTATTATTATTATTATTTCTGTAAAGGCTAGGGGACTCACTATGTTTCCCTGGTCTTGAACTCCTTGACTCAAGCTATCCACCCAACACGGCTGCCCAAAGTGCTGGCATTACAGGTGTGAGCCACTGTACCCGGCCCTGTAATACATACTATTACATCATGTGTCTTTGTGCATTGCCTACATATATTTACTTTTATCAGGAGGCATTAATGGTAACCTCTGGATCAGAACATGCCACTACTTAATGCATGCAGAGATAATAAGAGATATAAAAAGCATGTAATAATAGCACTTTATTAAAGAGGTCCACATGGTGTGAGAACCATGTACTTTATTTATTTATTTATTTTGAGACAGTCTCTTGCTCTGTCACCCAGGCTGGAGTGCCGTGGCACAATCACAGCTCACTGCAACAACTTCTGCCTCCTGGTTCAAGCGTTTCTTGATCCTTGCCCTCCCTAGTAGCTGGGACTACAGACAGCACCACCATGCCCGGCTAATTTTTGTATTTTTAGTAGAGACGGGATTTCACCATGTGGCCCAGGCTGTTCTCTAACTCCTGGCCTCAAGTGATCTGACCGCCTCAGCCTACCAAAGTGCTGGGATTACAGGCGTGAGCCACCATGCCCAACCAGAACCACCTACTTTTGTATGACCTCAAATCCTGTCTTTATTACATAATGTATCTATTGTACAAGTCACTTAACATGTGTTACTTAAGTAAAAAAAAAAAAAAAAAAAAAACAATCATAACATTAACACTTTTAAGGATTACTTTAAAGAATAAATGGCATAATGCCTAAAATGTCCTTTATACTTGATCCATTATAAGGGGTTCATTATAGTTTCATTAACCTCATTATATTATGCAGTTGGAAAATACAGTAAATATTTACCATGATTTTTTATAGAAAATCAAACTTAAATTTTCATGCTAGTGTTTTACTGAATAAATTATAATCACAAATCTGTTTTACTCACCGTAAAAGAGAAAGCTTAATCTTCTTATACATAATTCAGTATAGACTAGTTTTGCCAAAGTAACAAACATAACCAAAGGGTTTTCTGATTTCAACCACAACTAAAAATTTCTAGGTTTCAACTCACGTTATAATCTACCTAGGGTCGGCTGGGTGACTCTACTTGCCTTTTTCCTATCTCAGTAACACAAACAGTCAGTTTTCAACATCTAGAACATCATCAGTTGCTTTGGCAGAGGAAGTAAACTGAGCATATAGTGCCTGCCAGTTTTATAAAGCCTTCCTCTAGACAGTGATACGTATAGTTTTTTTCTCAAGCTTCCTTTATCAAAACAAGTCACAAGGCCATACCTAACTTCAAGTGTGCTGGAAGGTCGACTTTCTTATGTGTCTGTAAGAATGAGAACCAGCAATATTTCCTGAAGAGCATGAATGACAACTTTGTATTATGTATCAATTTCACTTGGTATTCTTAAAATATTTGCTCTGCACTTTAAATATCTCTTTTGAGAGATCTGATAATCAAATAGAAAATATTTCACATAATATATCTTGACTTTGAATTAATTTCTAGTGGTCTAAAATCCAAAAGTTCAGTCACACGTCCAAAACTTTAGGTCAAAATTCTATATATTGCTGTCTTTATTTTTCAGTGCAATAATTGACAAGGCAGTTCATATAAATCACAGATTAACTCTGCACATACGTGAAGAGTTCACTTGTATGCTTTAGGAGAAAAATGAAGTTTGAAAAATAGTACATTTCTTTGAAAATGAATACATACTTCGTACTTTAACTACTTGTTAGTTTGTCATTATAAGATAATATTGCTTAAAAATTAAATTTATATAGACATGGAAGAGGTAATACACAAACTACTGGGTATATGACATTAGAGGATTTTAACAAAGTCTATGTGACCATTATGAGGTTACTGTAAAAGGTATGAATGTACTCAGTATTGATAACCCTTGTCATGGCTTCTGAGAGTTTGTGTTTGACGTGAATAACTATTTTTATCAAAATGATCCAAATGGTAACATAAAGTATACACAATTTAGTGAAGTCATCACATATATTTTTATAAAATTGACAATAGAGTAGCAAGTAAAAATTCTCTGAATATATTGTATTATTTACTGATCTGTCTTCACTATGACATGTGTCAGTATGAGAAAAGCAAACAAAAATTTTATCTAAGTCATCTTTTATTTTGATTTTATGATATTGAATCAAATACTTTAATGTTTTTCAGATTAAACTGAATCTTTGAGTGAATTGAATTCAAATAAATACAGACTATAGGAGACAAACAGGCACATTTATATTGAGAGACAATCCTTTGTAATAAATAAATTGAAACCAATAGAAAAATAATTTGTGTGTTCGGGTATAAATATATATTCTATCATCTTATTATGAGGACTACAACAGGGCAGTCATTCATGCTCTTCTTCATATCTGAATGACAAAGAATAATACAAAACAAAAAACTCTCAAAATACCTGTATAAAAATTTAAAGTAACAGTGAGTTAGTGTGATGGTTAATACTGAGTGTCAACTTGATTGGCAGTTTTGTTCCTGGGTATGTCTGTGAGGGTGTTGCTAAAGGGGATTACCATTTGACTCAGTGGACTGGGAGAGACAGACTCACCCTCAATCTGGGTGGGCAACATCTAATCAGCTGCCCTGCATGGCTAGAATAAAGCAGGCAGAGGAATGTGGAAGGACTAGGCTTGCTGAGTCTTCCAGCCTCCATCTTTCTCCTGTGCTGGGTGCTTTCTGCCCTCAAATATTAGACTCCAAGTTCTTCAGCTTTTGGACTTTTGGATTTATACCAGTGATTTGCCAGGGACTCTCAGACCTTTGGCCACACACTGAAGACTACACTGTCAGCTTCCCTACTTTTGAGGTTTTTGGACTCAAACTGGTCCACCATTGCTTTCCTAGCTCCTCAACTTGCAGACAGCCTCTTGTGCAACTTTACCTTGTGATCGTGTGAGTCAATTCTTCTTAAAAAACTCCCTTTAAGAGGTGGAGATTGCAGTGATCTGAGATCATGCCACTGCACTCCATCCTGGGTGACAGAGTAAGACTCCATCTCAAAAACAAGCAAGTAAGCAAACAAACAAACAAAAAACCTTCCTTTAATATATACGTATATCCTATTAGTTCTGTCCCTCTAGAGAACCCTGGGTAATACAGGTGGTATTTCTGTGTTTTAAAATTGATCTTTACACTATGCCTATTGAAAAGGTGAATAGGATTACAATTACTATGACATTCTTAGAGACACTTAATAAAGTAAATCAAATCAAATGCATGGACAATGTCTGGACACACATATATTTTGTTATCTCATTCATCACTCAATCAGGATATAATATGATATGTAATGTATTTTCTATATAAAGCACATCTCAATAGCTTTTATATAACAATGGAAAGAAATATGTTGTTCTCTTCCCTCAAAAAATGTCAAACTCTTTTCTGATATTTGGAATGATGGCACTGATCTAAACAAAGAAAAACATCAGGCCAATTGGAACAGGTAGAGGGCACTTGGCATAAAGACGTTTGAGATCCAAATCATAAATCATTACATAAAACACCTGTTTGACACTCCATAACCATCTATGTCAGATGATGTTAAAAATTAATTGAAGTACAGAGCAAAATTTGGTAATGACAAAGGTGATATTCATAATATTTTAAACATGGTATAGTCAGGCATTGATAAGTCATAACGGAAAGACTGACCAATCAAAACAATTAGCAGCAGAAATCAAACTGGTTTTGCATAACAATCTTGGGGATAAATACCCTCCCTGGTACTGGAGATATCTACAAATTACAGTATAGTGCAATGAGCATATCGTCACGATAAATTAAAAACATACTGATATCATGTAAATCAAGATTGAGACTGTTATTACAAAAAGCTTGTTTTTTTCCTTTACTTTTATATTCCAACTACCAATCCTTTAAAATAGCTATGTTATAAATACAAGCATTATGATTATCAAAAACCTTTACTCATGAGAAGGCAATATTATATGATTGTTAATTTTGAATTAGACTTTTATATCCAGTTCATCAAGTCTAATAATAGTTACTGAATGACCAATGAAGTAGCCAAAATTTTAAGAGATTAAATGACTTTCTAATGATAGCAATATTTCCTTCTAGTAAAGCTCGGTTTATCTTATTTTCAGCTATTTGGTTTGGAAAAAGTGACGAGTACCCTGGATTGAATGAATCAAAGGTCACTTCAACTACAGATACATCTCATTTTCCTGCAAGTATAGAAGACTGGAAAACATCAGATAGCAAGAGAAAAACTTATATATCCTCATCTGAGATTATATGAACAGATGATACAGATTATGATGTTTTCAGTTTCTTGTATCTGAAAAGTCAACTGTGGCTGACATTCTAGCTGTTTGCAAATATTCTGAATCATCTTCTCCTCCAGGCAATTTAAAGTGCAATTTCTCTGTTTCCTTTGAAATTAGCCTTGGCCATAAAATGTGATCATAAGTAATGCGAATTAGTGAGGCACACATCGCATAAGAGCCAGTGATGATTATCTGCATGCTTTCCCACTGCCTCTATAACTAAATCATTCAAGATAGTGATGTTTCCATCAGCCTGAGTCCAGGAGTGAAGTCAATGCTGAGAAGAGACTCCAGTTAACCCATGGTGGGCATGTAATGTGAGCTAGAAATGATATTTGCTTATATCATTTTAAGATTTTAGGGTTGTTTATTATTGAAAATTGATTTTAACTTATATAGAAATTGGACCCAGGAAAGGAGGGGAGGGAGAGTGTTAAGAAAAGCAAAACTCTACAGTTGTGGCATGGATTCAGTGGATCATGAAGGTGTCAAGTACCCTTTAGAAGAGGCTGAAATGGGAATGATGACAATCCATGTTGGGCCATGAGGAAACAGCTGGGAAACTGTTACCTGTAACTAGGAAAGCATAGTGTATACCCAACAGACTCAGACGTCAGAAAAAGAGACTGCTAGTTCTTTAGCTGGTAACTGTTTATGCCAAAGTATGGCAACATATTACACTCTGTCATGGTGATACATAGCTCAAGATAATGGCTGCATCGTGAGCCCCCATCCTGGGGTGAGAACACATAGAGAAGATTTCACAACCAATACACAATAGACAAGTGATATGAGCAAAATGAACTGCAATGTCCTCATCCAAAGATAATATTTCATTGTGTGCTTCTGTAGAACTACCTCCATTTCTTGTCTGACATACGACCTCAAACTTAGAAATAATTGCTGAGTTTGACAGCATGAATACAAGAGAATTGAGAGACTATGAATCAGGTAGAGTTGAAAGAGGTAACTGCTTCTCAACTCCCAGTAATAAAATAACGAATTGAGTTACAATGGCCAATTAAAATTCAGTCTCATAGCAAGGATCGTACGTGGTTTCATGCCCCTTGCCATGACCATTAATAAATTAATTTGTTGGACATTAGGGACAATGGCCAATAAAAGTTGTGGCACCCAGAAAAGACTCTCCATTGAATACCAAAGCCCAAGTAAAATTCTAATAAAATTGTGCAATTGAAATGAGAGAAAGGAGGGAGGAATAGGGTGAATAAAAAGCAAATAGGGAAAACATATTTAGGAAAGACTGTGGGTGTGGCTATTGACATAAACTGACTGAACTCTGTCAAAAGATCAGTTAATTTTTACATGAGTTATACTGCCAAAAAAAAAAAACAAAAAAAAATATGAAGTTTAAAATTTAAAATGTATGAGTCCCAGTTGGGTAGAAAGCAACCTGAGAGAGCTATCCCCCAGGCATATTCTCCAATTCTCATCTCCTATGTGGCTAAGGAGGATAATGGGATAGAAAGGATCACTCATAGGTTGGAGCTTGAGTCCATGAAAAACAGTAGACAAGAGAGCTAATCTCAGAAATAAAAACTGAGGAATCTTCAAAGAGCATTCCCCACCTTCAGGTTCAGGCCTTCAAAATTTTAGAACTACTCCAGCTTGAGTTTGTTTTGTGTGTCCTGTTTTCTTTCCTCTGACTGGAAGTGCTTATTATAGTTATGCTGAGAAATTCTCACTTGGTATATAATATTTCTGGCATAAATAACTTGCTTTTGGATCATGTCTTGATAGCAAAAGAAACAACATCTGGATTTGATGAGGAGGCGGCCAAGCCTCATTCATCGTGCTGGACTCAGTTATTCATGTGACTATTGTTCCGTTTCTCTTGGGGATGAGGTGAAGCGTCCTGCCTCTGGGACGAGAAGTAAACTGAGTATCTTGTGATTAGAACAGGGCACTGTAGAGTCACTGGAACTTCTCACATATTTTCAGGTTTTCTTTCAGGGATAAAAGCCCTCCTTGAATTAACTGAGTTATTTGTTTTGGCCAATGGAATCCTAGCAGGTGTGTCCTATATCATGTTTCTAGCTGAAACTTAAAGACTTAGTGTGTGCATTCCTTGTGGGTTTCTTTTCCTTCTGCCTTCATGATCACTTTTGCCTTTAGGGGTTGCTGTCAGCCTGAGTTCTGGAAGAAAACATAGCAAAACCCATAGCAAACTTGCAAGGAACAAATTAGGAAGAAGTTAATGCTATAACTCGTGCTATAACTCACAGATTTGGAGAATTCTTTACTACTGCAGGATTACCTAGCCTGTCCTGAGTGACAGACCATCTCAAATTGACTTAACAGTGAAGGACATTTATCATCTAATGTAATTGAAACTCTAGAGGCAAGGTAAACTTGAAGCTGGTGTGATTCAACAACTCGCTGACATAGCCAAAGAAACATTTTTCTATCTTGAATGTCTTACAATTCTTACAAATGCAAGAAAGCTCTCTAATACTTTTATAAGTATGTTCTTCTTTTCCATTTAAGAAGAAAAGATAATAGCACTACATGTAGCTATTGTGAAGAAAAGAAATCTTGCATCTTCCCCAAATGCCCCTAATAAAATAAATTTCTGGGTCTCATTGGCCTGAATTTTTATGTATCTTGAACAGATCTTCGTAGACAGGGAAATAGATTATTGCGATTGTCGTGCATTAATCAGAGAGCAATTCTGGATATCAATATAAGCTCAATCCCATACTTTGTGCAATAATAAAAATTAAATGTAGGTTTTACTTCCAAAAAATCTGGAATACTTTACTGGCAAAGAAGGAGAATGAACACTATGCAAACAGACAGTAGATTTTATTAAAGATTACAACATGTAAAGTATTATCTTAGTAAAAATTGAAACATTTTATTTGGATATACTTATTTCCCTGGAAAATGTCCTCTTTCCATAAACTGATGGTCAAATATCATCTGAGAGAAAAACTATTTTTGATAAAGAAAATTAATAATCTACATAAAATAAAAAAATGTATTTTTTCTTGCAAAACAGTTTGTAAATCTAGCTAACCCAATCTTTGCAATACTGCAGTATTCAATTTTTTTGACTTTGTAACATTAGAAAGTTTATCTATTTTCAGATGAAGTGTCAAAATAGTGTTTTGTAACAGTTACACCCAGATGACTGCCAATACAAGATGGCCGCCAACTGTCATTCTCAGATCATCAAATAAATGTCTCTACATTTAATAGGACATGATGCTGATAAAAACATATGTTGACAGCATACAATACACCTTAGATATTCTATACACCCAGTGGTAATACATTTTTTTCCAAAGAGTAAAAATGCCATGCCAAAACATTTGTAAAATATCTGTTATTTATATAGACCAATCTCTTTATTTTTCCTTAGGATTATTAATTGCAGGAATATTGCTATATTTCATAATTATAACTTAAGTAATGAAGTTTTTTATTTATGCAGAAAAACTGGGGATAACTCGGAAAGTTATTTGGAAAAGATAATGTATTTTTACATATGTAGTAGTTATTCATTTTTTCCGGCAATTTTGGTACCTGTTTGCATAAGTCTTTTGGTTTTAGTCATTAAAATATGCATGCAAATTTGTATTTCCAGCTTTCTCATTAAGTTTGAATCCTTGATCCACATCTGGGTAGACATTGGTTAAGTAACGTCCAACAAAATTGCGATCTTTGTCTAATTAAGTGTAACACATAAATTGGTTTTTATGTGGTTACTACAATTGTGAGGTTTTTGTGTGTTTCATTTTTTTCTGCCTCTATATTTATATATATATATTTATTCTATACTATCTTTTATTGTAATTATTATGTATATGTCGCCAATATTTCTTATTAAACAATATCAATTTATTTTCTGAAAATGTAAAGGTAGAGAATAAATGGATTTCAACAAATATTATTATTAGAGTGAGGAATTTTCTCAGGTTGCAAGACATGAAAAGATAAATACTTCTATTTTAAAATTCCCTGACACTTTTATTTGCCGGCTGTAACATGTGTGTTTTGCAGGACTTGCCCATTACAGAACAAAATGAATCAAATATAATCAAATATAAAAATGGCTTATCATTCTGTGCTAATCCCATCTACTGATTGAATTTTATACTCGGTGAAAATAGGAAACATACACAATAGAAAGTCATTTACAAACAGGTTATCTTGACCTAATGAAATATTCAAATTCCTTTCTTCTTTTTGTATGGTATTAGTTATTAGCATTCTATATTGTTGTGGTATGCACTCTGACACACTTCATGTTGCTACTTAAGTTTAAGGGAGATTTCTTAAATTCAAATGAATATTCTCTTTTAATAAAATAGAAAACATAAATTGATTTTTTTTTCTGTTTTAATAAAAATAACTTTCAGATATGTTATTTACTTGCATTTGTTTAATTTTTCACATTACATTGAATCAGCTTTTGAAAGTAACCTAAAACTCTACTCCAATTTCTATTGTCTATGCAAAGTAAAACAGCATTTGAATTTCAAGCATGTAGATAAGAATAGATGAATTAGTATGTCTCGCACCTAAAAGTCAAGAATTCCCAGCAGAAACATGTAAATAGTGCACTTGCACATAATTCTGCTGCTTTCCCAACCATCAGGGAAATGAAATAAGCTGGTGCATTTCCTTACAATCATGGTACTTAGAATAAAGACCATCAACTTATAAGAGCCTGTGAGTGGTGAGAATATTTTAGAATTATTTTCCCCATGTAATAGCTGCCAAATTACTTCTTACATTTTGTTTATCTCTATGAGGCAAAAAAAAAAAAAAAAAAAAAGAAAAAAGAAAGTTTCTCTCAACCAAAAACTTTTCTCAAAACTATTACATGTGCTCTTTCGTATATCTTACTAGTTTTAAAAGGAGTCCAATACAAATATAGTATTTTACCAATTGTTTAGTTCTAAGAAAAGTGAATGTGGTTTTACTGAAGATATAATTTATGAATAAAAGTTTGAGTTCATTATTTAACTATCTATATACTTAAATTAAAAATAATATAAATATTTTTCTGTGATGAATCATTAAGTTTACAGCAAAGTAGGGCAACTTTTCAAGTGAAATATGAATCAGCTAAACACATTCGACCACTGATAACAGCAAATAATTCAACGTTGTAATTTTCAATATTAGAAATAGTTTTAGGGATACTATATCAGAAAATAGATTTATTCTGTAGATCAGTGTTTTCCCAATATTGACATAACTGAATCACTATGGCAAGAGCCTTTGGTTATAAACCTAAGATGAACAGTCCAAATGTGAGATAAGATTAAAAAGTCTGACTTTTGTTAGGAGTGGCTTCTAATCAGTACTTCAAAATCTCTGGTCAATGAATGCTCCAGATCAAATACTTACCAATTCACTACAAATTTAAACATATAACATGTAGTGAACTTTGGAAATATTAATCTATTCAATTATTCTGTCATTATGTCCTTCAGATTATTTAGTTGCCAAAGTGTTTATTTTTTATTTTATTAAATTACATGAATACAGAAAAAATATATATATTGTAAGCATATAACTCAGAATTTTCAAAAACTATATACACCATATAGTCAGACTGTAGATAAAGAAATAATAAATTTTTCATACCAAAAAAGCCTCTCAGACTCTCATCTATCACATCAGCCCTTGCTTAGACAAAGGCATCATTGCCCTGATCTGTTAGTACAGGTAAGCTTTGCTTGTTTTATGCTTAATATAAATGGAATCATATGTGTGTCTTTAAGTCTGGCTTCTTTTGTTCAATGTGATATTTCAGAGATTTATTCATATTTTGGCTAGTCCATTCCTTCAAGCTTTATACAACTCCATTGTGTAAATATACCACAATTTTAAAATCATTTTTAATTGATGTGTATTTTATTGTCATTTGAAGAATTATAATTGTATATATTTATGAGGTAAAACTGAATGTTATTATATACGTATATAATGAAGAATGATTAATTCAAGCTAATTAACATATCTACCACTTAAAATACTTATTTTTATGGTGAGGATATTTGAAATGTATTAGAAATATATTCTGTTAGCAATTTTGAGACATTTATTTTTATCAACAATAGTCAACGTGTTACGCTATAGATCTCAAAACCTATTTCTTCTGTCTAACTGAAACTTTGTAACATTTGATGGTCACCTCTTCATACTTCCCCTCCCCTTCCTAGTCCCTTCTATTCACCAATCTCTTCTTCCATTATTTTAGTTTTTTTAATGCTCTATTTTGATCAAATACATCTTAAGGGAGCCTACATTTACTAACTCTTCCCAAATCTATTTACCCTTTCATTGTGTAATTTGTGTAATTTCCAACAACAACAACAACAACAACAAAATAATTTGTTGAAGCCATCATTGTGTTTTTTTTAATTGTCTGGAACATGTTTTGTCACTTTCACACAGTGTTGGGATAAACCCTTTGGGACCAACCCCATTCAGGACAGCCAGAGCTCTCAATATTTACAACGGCAATGCAAATAGGGGCTTCAGGCATAATTAAGAGCTAAAAATAAAGCAATGATCTAGCAGCAAAGAATCAAGGATCAAATATATTTAACTATAAATGAAACAAATTGGACAGATAAAACTAGAATTAATAATCAATCCTCCAATGCAATTCACAGACATTTACTTATGAGAAACAACAGCAAACAGGAAACCATGACCTCTTTAAAAACACAGAACAAAAATTGAGTGACTGACCCAAACAAGATGCTGATTTGTGAGCTCTCTGGCCAAGAATTCAAAATAGCAGTTTTCAGGAAACCCAGTGATCTCCAAGACAACACAGAAAAGCAATTCTGAAATTTATTAGAGAAATTTAACAAAGATATTAAAATAATAAAAAATCAAACAGAAATCATGGAATAGAGAAATACATTTCCTGAACTGAGTAATTCATTAGAGGGTCTCAACAGCAAAATGGACCAAGCAGATAAAAGAATCAGTGAGCAAAAAGACTATTTGAAAATACGCAGTCAGGGCCAGGCATGATGGCTCACGCCTGTAAACCCAGCACTTTGGGAGGCCAAGGCGGGTGGACCATGAAGTCAAGAGATGAAGATCATCCTGGCCAACATGGTGAATCCCTGTCTCTACTAAAAATACAAAAATTAGCTAGATGTGGTGGCAGATGCCCGTAGTCCCAGCTACTCAGGAAGCTGAGGCAGGAGAGCTTGAGCCTGGGAGGTGGAGGTTGCAGTGAGCCAAGATCGCACCACTGCACTCCAGCCTGGGTGACAGAGTGAGACTCTGAAAAAAAAAAAAAAAAAAGGAAATACACAGTCAGAGGAAAACAAACAAATGAAATAACATGAAAAGGAACAAAGACCACCTATATGACACAGAAAATTACCTCAAAAGACCAAATTGAAGAATTATTGGTATTCAAAAGTGACCTGAGCAAGATCAAGGAGTAGAAATTGTAGTTAAATAAATAATGAAAAACTTTCCAAAGCTTGAGAAATATTCAGGTATAGAAAGATCTGGGAATACTAGTCAGATTCAATCCCAATAAGACTACCTCCAAGGCATATAATAATCAAACTCCCAAAGATCAATGAAAAAGAGAGGATCCTAAAAGTAGCAAGAGAAAAGAAGCAAAAAGGATGAGTTCATGTCCTTTACAAGGACATGGGTGAAGCTGAAAACCATCATTCTCAACTAACTATCATAAGATCAGAAAACCAACCACTGCATGTTCTCAACCATAAGTGTGAGTTGAACAATGAGAACACATGGACACAGAGAGGGGAACATCACACATTGGGGCCTGTCGCGGGGTGGGGGGCGTAGGGGAGGGTTACCATCAAAAGAAATACCTAATGTTGGTGATGGGTCGATGGGTATAGCAAACCACTATGGCGTATGTATACATAAGTAACAAAACTACATGTTCCACACATGTAACCCAGAACTTAAAGTATAATTAAAAAAAAAAAAAAAAAGAAGCAAATAGCATAAAAGACATAAAAGGAGCTTCGATTTCTCTGGCAACAAACTTCTCAATGGCATATTCAATGTGTTCAAAGAGAAAAAAATTGCAACTAAAAAATATTGTATTAGGCAAAGTCATACTTAAAACATGGAGAGATAAACTATTTCCCAAAGAAACAAAAAGGGAGGAAATTTACCACAACCAGATTCATCTTACAAGAAATGATAAAGGAAGTTCTTCAATCTGAAAGTAAAAGCATACAAATATGCCAAAAATAAAAAATAAAAAAATAAAAGCTTTCAAGGCATAAATCCCACTGGTAAAATTAAGTACAAGGGCAAACTCAGAATATTCTGTCACTTTAATTTTGGTATGCAATTCTCTCATAGCCTTATATGAAGCCCAAAAGTAAAGTCTATCAAAAACAATAATAGCTATAGCAACTTTTTAAGAGATAGCATAAAAAATCTGTAAACGGAGGAATTCGAGACCAGGCTGGCCAACATAGTGAAACCCTGTCTCTACTAAAAACACAAAAATTAGTCGGGCGTAGTGGCGGATGCCTGTAATCCCAGCTGCTTGGGTGGCTGAAGCAAGAGAATCGCTTGAACCCAGGAGGCAGAGGTTGCAGTGAGCCGAGATCGCGCCAGTGCACTCGAGCCTGGGCGACAGAGTAAGACTCCATCTCAAAAACAAACAAAAAACAAAAAGTAAACTAAGACAACTAAAAGTAAACATGTGGGTGAGTGGAGTTAAAGTGTAAAATGTTTTATGTCTTTTTTTTTTTTTTTTTTTTTTTTTTTTTTTTTTTTTTTTTTTTTTTTTTTTGAGACGGAGTCTCGCTCTGTCGCCCAGGCTGGAGTGCAGTGGCGCGATCTCGGCTCACTGCAAGCCCCGCCTCCCGGGTTCACGCCATTCTCCTGCCTCAGCCTCCTGAGTAGCTGGGACTACAGGCGCCCGCCACCGCGCCCGGCTAATTTTTTTTTGTATTTTTAGTAGAGACGGGGTTTCACTGTGGTCTCGATCTCCTGACCTTGTGATCCGCCCGCCTCGGCCTCCCAAAGTGCTGGGATTACAGGCGTGAGCCACCACGCCCGGCTTGTTTTATGTCTTTTTTGCCTTTGTTTGTTTCTGTTCTTATGTTTGTTATCCAAGGTAAGTTGTCATCTCTTTAGCACAACTTGTTATACCTATGAGACGATTTTTGTAAGCCTCATAACTTGAGATAAATTCATGGAAATGAAAAGTAACAAATTAAAACACACTACTAAAGAAAATCACTTAATCACAAAGAAAGTAAGAAGAGAGGAAGAGACTGAAACCAACCAGAAAACACGCTACAAAATGGCAGTAGTGTGCACTTATTTATCAATAATAACACTGAATGTAAATGGTCTCACTTCCTCAATTATAATGTATACACTGGCTGAATGAATAAAAAAGTAAGACCCAACTATATGTTGCCTTCAAAAAATCCACTTAACCTAGAAAGACACACATAGACTGAAAGTGAAGGGGTGGAAAAATATACTCGATGCAACCGGAAAACAAAAGAGCAGGAGTAGCTATACCTATATCAGACAAAATAGATTAAAAATCTAAGATTTAAAACGACATAGGAAATCAATATAAAATGATAAAGGGGTCAATTCAGCAAGAAAATATAACAATTATCAATATTTTTATGCCCAACAACAGAGTTTCCTATAAGTATATAAAGCACACATTAGGAGAGCTAAAAATATACATAAGACTAAAATAAAATAACAGCAGTGGAATTTAAACACCCTAGTATCAGTAATGACCATATCATCCGACAGAAAATCAACAAAGAAAGAGCACAGTTAAACTATGCACTAGATCTAATAGGCCCTAAATGACATTAACAAAACATTTCACCCAACTGCTGCAGAATATACATTCTTTTCTTCAGTGCATGGAACATTCTTCAGAATAGGTCATATCTTAAGCAACAAAAAAGTCTGAATAAATTAAAAAATAAAAATCTTATCAAGTAACTTTTCTGACCACAATGGAATAAAAACCACAAGTTGAAAACAAGAGGAACCTTGGAAAATACACAAACACATAGAAATTAAACACCCTACTAGACAGCTAATGGGTCAATTAAAAAAAAAAAAAAAAGAAGGAAATTTAAAAAACAAAACAAAACAAAAATACAACAAACCAAAACTTCTGATACACGATAACATCTGTATCAAGAAGGATGTTTATACTAATAAATGCCTAAATTAAGAGTATAAAGACTTCAAATAACCTAACAATGTACCTCAACAAACTAGAAAAGCAAAAATAAACCAAAGCCCAAATTAACAAATTAAATAATAAAAATCACAGCAGATATGAATAAAATTGAGACTAAAAAATACATAAGATCAACAAAAGGAAAAGTTGGATGTTTGAAAACATATTAACAAACCTTTAGCCAGTTTAAGAATAAAGGAAGAAGAGGCAAATAAATAAAATAAGAAATGAAAAAGGGAAATAAATGAAATTTATACTAGAAAAATAAATAAGATCAATGATAGAAAAAGTTGGGTTTTTGAAAAGCTAATCAAAATTGACAAATCCTTTGTCTAAGAAAAAAAAAAGAGAAATGCCTTATTAAATAAAATCAGAAATGGAAAAGGAGACACAACAACTGAGAACCTAGAAGCACAAAGAATTTTTAGAGACTATGGTGAACAACTACATGCCAACAAATTGGAAAACTTGGAAGAAATGAATAAATTCCTGAACATATACAACTTACCAAGATTGAACCATGAAGAAATAAAAAAAATAATAATAACAAACCAATAATCAGTATGGCGATCAAAGAGATAGTACAAAGTCTTCCACCAAAATGAAGCTCAGGATCAATGACTTCACTGCTAACTCTACCAAAATTTAAAGAACCAATATCAGTTCTACCCAAACTCTCCAAAAATTTGGAAGGAAGGTAATATTCCAAACTCATTATATGAGGTCAGCATTACCCTGATACTAAAACCAGACAAAAACATGACAAGAAAACAATAAGAACACTACAGATCAATATCACTGATGAGCAGAGATGCAAAGATCATCAACAAAATACTAGCAAACCAAATTCAACAACACATTAACATAATCAAGTGAAATTCATCCCAGGGATGCAAAGATGGTTCAACACATGCAAATCAACAAACATGATACATCACATTAGCAGAATCAAGAACAAAAACCATATCATTATTTCAATAGATGCCAAAAAAGCACTTGATAAAATTGAACAACACTTCATGATAAAAACTCTCATTAAAATGGGTACAGAGAGAATACACCTCAAAATTGTGAAGGCTGTGTATGACAAACCCACAGTTAACACTTTGCTGAATGAGAAAAATAATCTTTTCTTTTGAGAAAGGCTTTTTCTTTAAGTACTGGAATAGGATAAGAATGCTTACTTTCACCACTTTTATTCAACATGACATGGGGAGTCCTCTCCAGAACAAGTAGGGAAAATAAATAAATAAAAAGCATAAAAATTAGAAAGAAAAAGTCAAATTAGCCTTGTTTGTAGATAACGTAATTTCATACCTAGAAAAAATACTGAATAAAAACAATGTTAAAACTGACAAAAACATTCAGTAAAGTTTCAGGATATAAAATAAACTACAGAAATCAACAAATAATCTGAAAAAACAAGAAAGCAACCTCATTTACTATGGCTACAACTATATAAAACACCTCAAAGCAATCAAGCCAAATAATAGAAAGATCTGTATAAGAAAAACTATGAAATTCTTATGAAAAAAGTACAAGAAAACACACATATAATGTAAAGATATTTCATACATGTGGATTGGAATAATTAATGTTGTTAAAATGACAATACTACCAAAGTAGTTTATAGATTCAGCACAATCCCCATTAAAACAGTGACATTCTTCACAGAAATAGAAAAAAATAATCTAAAATATATGCAGAACAACAAAAGATACCCAAATAACTAAAGTAACCATCAACAAAAAAGAACAAAGCTAGAATTATCACACCATCTGACTTCAAAATTTACTACAAAGCTATAGCAATCAAAACAGCATAGTACTGGGATAAAAGCAGACACATAGACGAATGGAATAGAATAGAACCCAGATAAATATCCACACATTTACAGCCAACTCAACTTTGACAAAGACAACACATACATTGGGAAAAAGAAAATCTTTTAAATAACTATTGCTGGAAAAACTGGATAATTTTATGCAGAAAAAAATCTATACCCCATCTCTCACCATACACAAAAATCCAATAAGAATAAATTATAGACTTAAATCTAAAACTTAAAAATATAAAAGTAAAAAAGAAATTATTTAGGAAACACTATAGGACATTGGTCTGGGCAAATTTTTCTTTGTTTGTTTGTAAAACCTCAACATTACAGGCAACTGAAGCAAAAAAAATAGACAAATGGAATTATATCAAGCCAAAAAGCCCATGTACAGTAAACAATCAGCAAAGTGAAGAGATAACCCACAGAATGGGAGGAAATATTTGCAAACCATTCATCTGTCCAGGGATTAATAACCAGAATGTATAAGGAGCTCAAATAATTCAATAACTAAAACAAAATTAGAAAAACAAAAACTAATAATCCAATTGAAAACTAGGCAGAATATCTGAATACACATTTCTCATAAGAAAACATAAAGATGGCAAATAGGTACATGAAATAATGCTCAACATCACTAATTATTGGATAAATGCAAGTCAAAACTACAATGAGCTATCATCTCACCCAATTTAAAATGGGCTGTATTAAAAGACAGACAAAAACAGGTGCTGGTGAGGATGTAGAGAAAGGGGAACCCTCCTGCACTATTGGTAGAAATATAAATTAGTAGAGCCACTAAGGACAACTCTATGGAGTTTGCTCAAAAACCTAAGGTAGAACTACCATATTATTAATCTTACTATTGAATATATATCCAAAATACAGGAAATCAGAATATTGAACATATAGCTGCACTCCCTTATTTATTGCAGTACTATTCCCAATAACCAAAATACGGATTCAATTTAACTGCCCGTCAGTGGATGAACAGATTAAGAGAATGTGGTACATATACACAATGGAATATTATTCAACCATAAAATAGAATGAAATCTTGTCATTTGCAACAACATGGATGGAACAAGAGGCCTTTATATTAAGTGAAATAAGTCAATCACAGAAAGGCAAATGTTCTAACCCACATGTTCCCACTGATATGTGGAAGCTAAACAAAGTAGATTTCGTGAAGATAGAGAGTAGAATGGTGGTTTCCAGAGGCCAGGAAGGGTAGTGGGGGTTGGGAGAAAATGAAGGGGGAAAAAAAGAATATAAATGTACTTATTATGTGTGTTTAAAATGGTAAAGATAGTAAATTTTATATGTATGCTTTAACTAAGTAAAAATAAAACAATCATAACACAACTCACACAACACTATAAAATTAAAATTTAGATAATTTCATTATAAAAATAAGTAAAGTGAAAATAAGTACTAATGAGAATTATGTTGAAGAAGGTATGGAACAAACGTTGTCTTCATTTTGCTGCACAAGAGAAACAGCAGCCACTAGAAAAGTAGTGAAAGACCCCAGAGGTATCAGACGATAACTTAAAAATTCTTGTACTGAGAAAAGCAAGAACTTTATTTATTAAGTCACTAATACATCAACTTAGAATCAGGCTAAACTCTAATGCCAATAGTACGTAGCGATACACAAAGCACCGGTTGGTAACCAGTATATAAAAGCAATGAAAATGACCATTTGAAAGAATAAAAAAGTGAAAATCTTTCCAACTATGTAATAGTTTGTGGCAAAATGACAAATTAGCCATTTCAATATATTTTTGTCAATATTTAAAAGTGTTAAAATACATGTCTTACCTGATTCCTCAAAGTCACTGTTGTAGGCTTTCCAGGTTTCAGTTATTCGAAGAAGATTCTCTTCCATGGCTTGAATATCCATGGAGGGGCAGTTGCATTCTGGAAATTTGGGACCACAGTGACACCAGCAGTCATTTTCCTTGCAGATAAACTCTCCCTCTGAATTGCAAGCAATGTAGCTCAAAGCTGCTTGTACAAAACGTTCCTGAAGATAGTCTGGGAGAAGCACTTGAAGCCCTTGAAGAACAAACAAAGAAATCAAACAAATTTACTCAGTTAAAGAAAAAATTAAAATACTTACTTATAATAGTCAATCAAAACAGTAGATAATTTAGTATATTAAATTTTGAATTATGTGTTTTTAAACTATCAGAAAAATATCTGAGTCTATATACTGCAAATATTTATAACTCTTCCAACATATTCTGACTGCATGAATAATGAAACTTCTGAAATAGAGATGACTAATCATGGAGATGACTGAAAACTCAGACTATTTGATGTAATTTATCACAATATTTGGTTATTTTTACATAATATAGATGGAGCCTATCTTTCTAAACCTTTGAAAATGCACGTATGCATTTATTTTCTACCAGTTGATTTGAAATTGTTTTAAATATTTTCATTTTGCTTGCACTAGACTATCAGCCCACATCAATGTAAATATCACATAATGGGTTGTGCCATTGGTAAAATACATATTGAATGTTGATGGTAAGGCTTATCTCATGCCATTAGCAACATATAAATTATATAATTCTGTTTTCCAAGAATGAGTACTAAAAATGACTACAGGAGTCAGATGGACTGATTTAGTTATTTCACAGTTTATTTGTTTGCCATGTATAGACAGCCCTAGTGGCATAGCTCGTTAGTTTGCTAGAAATATGTTTAGTAAAGTTGCTATCTCTTAAAAAACTTTCCAAAATATTATAAAATTAAGATTTTGGGTTTTCTCAGGGTGTAACATTTATTATGGTATTTCAAAAAGGTAGTTTTTCATTATTTCTGGCTACTTAAGAAAATTTAAATACTAAATATTTAAACAAATAAGCAGGTAAAAATAAATACAAAGCTAAGGAAAAATCTGATAATAGCAAATTGTTACTTACCAGAAATTGAACTTTTATGGCTTTACATGTTTTCTGTTTAACAAAATAAATCAATTTTGACCCTTGACTATTATCTTAGAGGTTGATTTAATAAAAATCATAGATTAACATTTAGCAAAAAATTTAATTTACAAATATCTTGACAAATTGCAAAATTCCTTTTGCAAATTGTTGGAAAAAGTACTCTTAGAACTTCTATATTCGATTTTGTATTAATTTTCATTTCACCTGGAATAAATATTTATTGAACACTCTCGTTTTGAAGAAAATTTCCAGGTAAGATACAAAAGTGAAGATGACCGAGAAATTTATTTGTCACAGAGATATTTGCAGTATATTTAAGAAAAATTAAAAAAAGATTCAACTATATAAGATACATGTGATTCAATTAATGTAATTGGCTAAGCAATTATATTAAGTTCAAAAAAGTAAGAAAACTTTTTATTAAAAAGTTAGGCATTGAACACTATTTGACAGATGTAGAGTTTTCAATATTGAGTGATTGTGGTGAAGAGTGATACATTAAAAATATCATACACAGATAAAAAGCTGGGGTATATATTAATATATTTTGGAAATGAAAGTAGTAATATTGTTTCGTTGCACATGGTTTATAAGAATACAATGAAAGAGGTGCTTACGCACATATATGGGAGTCATGTTTTTGGGATTTGGGATTCCTATATCAGGGAATACAGAATTAATTCATTTAGATTTAAATTAATTTTACCATGTGGGATACTAAGAGTGGTACTTATTTGGAGGTAGAAGGCAAAGAAATATACTAGAGTTGACTAATTTTTAAGATTAGATTTTATATATATATATATATTTTGAGACGGAGTCTCGCTCTGTCGCCCAGGCTGGAGTGCAGTGGCCTGATCTCAGTTCACTGCAAGCTCCGCCTCCCGGGTTTACGCCATTTTCCTGCCTCAGCCTCCCGAGTAGCTGGGACTACAGGCACCCGCCACTTCGCCTGGCTAGTTTTTTGTATTTTTTAGTAGAGATGGGGTTTCACCGTGTTAGCCAGGATGGTCTCGATCTCCTGACCTTGTGATCCACCCATCTCGGCCTCCCAAAGTGCTGGCATTACAGGCTTGAGCCATGGCGCCCGGACTAGATTTAATATCTTTAAGAAGATTGAAAATATCAAAGCTAGGGAAAGCAATTAAGGATAGAGGAATAATGAGAATCTGCTAAATAGTACTTTATTTGATCTAAGGCAAATGAAAAGTGTTAAAATACTTAAGAGGCATAAAATGACACAATCAGAAATTTTCTTAATTGTCTAGTCTTATGGTTTACCAAATTACTGCACATTTTAGATACACCTGGTGATTTATTTTTCTGAAAATTTTAAGTGCTAAAAACAATTTGAATAATTCAGAGTCTTTGCTCAAGGAACTCAGGAATCAGTATATATTTATTAAAAGACCTAAGGTAACAGTAATTGAATGTGGACTACAAACTTGTAAACTACTGATCTATTTTAATCTTCATTGCACACACAAAAAATCAAAGAATTCATGTACCATTTTCATAGTCATAAAGCACATCTTTGCATTACAACTTTGAGTATGTAAGATGGTAGTGCTTTTGGAGAAATACAGAATGCAGGAGATGTAATTTGAGGAGGAAAGATTGGTGGCAAGAAATAGTGAGTTCCATTTTAGAAACACAAATATTCCTGCTATGATGATACATATATACACTGCTAAAAGAAGGAAACTCATATTCTGAAAAACCATTCTAAAATCAAAGAGTTTTGAGAAAAGAGGCTTAAGGATGCATAGCTCAGAACACTTGAATTTTATGACCAGACCACCAATATGAACTAGTTGGTTCCTAGAGAGATAGCTTGGCCTGCTCTGACAAACAACTCAAGAGTGGTTCAGGGCTGGCCACGAAATTTTCTTTTTTTTTTTTTTTCTGTAATGTACAGAAACAAGAAAGCAGGAATACTGACAGCACTATACTTAGAGCAGGTCCACCTGGTGCTGTAACAATGCTTAACAAAGCTTCGTTTTGAACCTATGGGATTCCTGTAAAAGCCAGGATGTGAGGGCAACTGCTACAAGCTGAAAACCACAGAGTAAAAATATGAATGTTTCCGGTGTGAAAAGACTAGTTTGTTTTCAACCCACCTTCTCACTAGAGCCAACTAGGAAATCTAGGTAAAGTATTAAAAATAATCTGTCTGAAGAGATAACAAGGACAAAAACGAAGTGAGAATTTCTGGGGTTAACCTGGAAAGAAGGAAATTCCGCAGGCAGAGTGAGCCCAATATTGGGTTATATGGTTTGGCTCTGTGTCCCCAACAAAATCTCACCTTGAATTGCAATAATCCCCACGTGTCGCGGGAGGGACCCAGTGGGAGGTAACAGAATCATGAAGGAAGGTTTCCGCATGATAGTTAGTAAGTCTCAGAAGATCTGATGGTTTTATAAATGGGGCCTCCCCTGCACACACCCTCTCTTGCCTGCCACCATAAAAGATGTGACTTTGCTGCTCCTTGCCTCTGTCTTGATTGTGAGGCCTCCTTGGCTATGTGGAACTGTGAGTCAATTAAACCTCTTTTCTTTATAAATTGCCCAGTCTCAAGTACATCTTTATTAGCAACATAAGAACAGACTAATATATTGGGCATATCTTTTCCATTAGAGTTCTGCCCAGAACAAAGTACAAATTGACATTTATACCAACAATGACAGAGACAGTAACTTCATCAGGATTTAGTTACTAGATGAGCTACATAACCAAAGAGTAAAGAAAAACAAAACGAAACACACACACACACACACACACACGTTAGCTTTCACCAGATCTGAAGTATAGTTCCAATTGGCATATTTCAAAATGAATTAAAATAGCATTGAAACAAAACTAAATCTTCTCTGAAGAAAATGCACCATCAATAATTTTAAGATATTTGTATAAGCTTTCATGCACAACAGAATTCAATAAAATATGATGAACATATAAAAAGACATGGGATGGTATAGAGGTTATCAAACAAGAATGATAAATTAATTTCAATCACATGATCAAAAATTTAATAACAAAACAGACAATATGGCAAGGAACCAGAAATTATAAAGAAAAATCAAGTGGCTATTTTACAAATAAAAATGCATAATTTGAAATTAAGAACCAATGGATAGCTTTAACAGCAGCATAGACATTTAAGAGATAATTCGTGAACTGAAATATGTCAGAAGAATATGTTTAAAAGGAATAAAAGGGCAAAAAGATATAAAATACAGAAAATAGCATAAAAGATTTGTGTTATGATGGAAAGACCTAAACCACATTTAATTATAACCCAGAATGAGAGGAAAGAAAGGAAATAAATGATATTTGTTAAACAAATATAAAACAATATTAGAAAATCGATGAGGAACATAAAAAATTATAAATTAATTTACAGCATATCAGCATATGTTATGGCAAGACAAACAGCTAAGTAAAAGTGACCGGCTAGTCAATGTTCTTCAATGCTATTTTGCTCATGAACTACCTTAAATAGTTTTGAAAACATAAACACTACTTTGGACATGAGTAAGCTCTTGTTTAAAATTTTCATCATACATAAAAGAGGCTCAAAGTTGGTAAACTCTGTGATATTATTAATATGTATATTTTACAACAAAAATATTACACTGTATATATGTACAAATGAAATATAATTCCTGTTGATTTGGTAACTAATACATATTTTAAAAATAACATTTGCACAAGATATACAAATATAAAAATAAAATTTGTATATATGTATGTATAGTGTGTGTATAGACATATGTTTGTGTGAATTATGAGCATTTTAGTAATGATCTTTTTCATACATCTGCTCTTCAAGTGGAAAAAGAATTGTTCCTGAAATAAAATTATTCACACACTCACACACACACACATGCACACACACACACATCTCTTTCCTCCTTCAAGTCATTATTTCATTCTATTATCCCTAAATATTTTTATTCAAATATAATAAATTTCATTAATCAATGTCTTTTCTTAATCATAGTCATTCTTATCTTTTATAAAAGTAAATAGCTTGAAATGTATATATGTATACATATTTACTGAAAATTTAAATATGAAATATCATATAGTATAATGTATGCTATATATAATTTCTTGATAATGAAAATTTTAAAAATATTTCTGACATTATTATAACTATCATATGTAATATGCAATTCAATAGAAGTACACTTATTATAAGCATGAAGAAATATTTTTTTAAAGCAAATATAATCAGTTTTTTGAAAATACATGACTTGAATGACTAAATAGGACTTTTGTTGATTGGTTTATACACTTTTTGGCTAGAGTGACCCTTCCCTCAGTGTAAATGATTATCCGTCTTCATTTTTTATGTATGTAAGCACTGAGAAAATGTGTTTCAATAAATTAACAAATATTAACAAAAAGAGTTTTATGAAGCAGCATCATTCAATTTTTATTATAAGCCAAAACACTTACGAACCATCATTAAAAATTACATTTAATCATTCACCTGAAAATAGCCTAGTCCTGTCAAATTCATTTAAATAAAATATTGGGAACTAACCAATTTGGAAAAGTGTTTGTAATTCAGTTCTATAAATTATTCATTTTCTCAAGGTCTGGAAATTTTACCAAAAAATTACTACCAAAATTTAATAAATGACTTTTATTTATTCTGGTTACATTTTCACTCAGAGGCACCTTGTTTGATGTGTTATTCTCATAAGCAGTTGAAAATTTTCAATATTAGAAATTTCAAAATATATTTCAATATGTATTTGCCAATATTTTCTTATAACTACTTTTTATTATCTACCTTAAATATATTTTCATCACTAAATTGAAGTTGTAGCTATGGCTTTTTAAATTTTTGAAAAACGCCTGCTCTGTAATCTTATCAGCAAAATGAGATCTCAAAGTCCATCTTTTATATCTCTAATTTTTTAAAAAATACTGATTCATATACTGATCGTTAAATCATAGCGTTCTGTTCTGCATTCGTTGTCTAATCCAGTTGACTTCAACAATTATTGGTGCTTTATTTGCTTTGCTTAGATACAATTCCACTTCAGGAACAATTCTTTTTCTACTGAAAGAGGAGAGTTTCAGAAGAAGGTCTTTATTAAAAAACTGTGATAATTTCAGGATTCTTTCAATAATGTATCTAAATTCAGAAGATTCCAAAATGGGACAAACACTCTGATTCTAAAACTTCATCTTGTACTTAGAAGCAAAACACAACACACAAGCAACTATCTATATCTATTTATCATCTGTATCTATATCCATCCATTTATCAGACCAAATATCTAACTAGCTAACTCCAAAAGACATGCAGATCTCTGTTGCTACCTTAATAAAATATTCTTCAGTGATACTAGTGTTTTCAATTGCCATATATGGTGACACAGAAATATCTATACCCTTCAAAGGAATGCACCATGGTTACGTTGATCCGGAGTTAACAAATTGTTCACATTAGTTTACAAGGTAGATGAGGGCTAGTACAAAGGAGAGTTTTAAAAGATGAGTCAACATTATACTTGGATTGTAAATAACAATTAAATTTAAGAAAGAGTGCATGAAATACTGAGGGTCTTGAAATTGACTTCCTAAAATTATTTTCAGAAAGGACTTTGTACTCATAGGTGTATAAATAAAGTTGTAATAGACAATTAAAAATATAGACATGGAAAACAGAAAAAAAAAGTGAAAGAGATGGAGGTTTCTGAGTTACTCACATTAGTTGAAGATAATAGAAATAATAATTATACAAAAGAGAAATGTTGCTTCATTTATTCCTTGTGCTAATTATTTTTCTAGAGAGGGGACTGAGGGGTTTAAAAAACAATTTAATATTTTGAAAACTGAACACAGTAATTCAGACAAAAATCAACAAATCTTGTTAATAAACAATTTTTATAACAAACTGATTGAAGTAGTCATACTAATTGTTATAAATGGGTTGTCATTTTTATTGTAATTCATATTCTGATAGAAACTTAATCCATATATTAAAAAGGAGTAAGCAGTAGAGAATTGCAGGAAATATTGATGGACAACGTTTTTATTTAAATTAGAGAAAATGTTTTAATAAATGTAAATCTATAATTGATATTGATAAATTGAGTAACATTCAAATTGTTAAAGTATTTAAGAACTTTGTGCTTTTATTTATTTATTTATTTATTTATTTATTTATTTATTTATTTTGAGACGGAGTCTCACTCTGTCGCCCAGGCTGGAGTGCAGTGGCCGGATCTCAGCTCACTGCAAGCTCCGCCTCCCGGGTTCACGCCATTCTCCTGCCTCAGCCTCCTGAGTAGCTGGGACTACAGGCGCCCGCCACCTCGCCCGGCTAGTTTTTTGTATTTTTTAGTAGAGACGGGGTTTCACCGGATTAGCCAGGATGGTCTCGATCTCCTGACCTTGTGATCCGCCCGTCTCGGCCTCCCAAAGTGCTGGGATTACAGGCTTGAGCCACCACGCCCGGCCAAGTGCTTTTAATACAACTCAAAATAAAAGGCATTCATTCACTATTTAGGATAAATTTAAACAATTAAATGCTGTTACATTTTTCTTTTAATTAATTATTATTTTTTAAATGTTTTAGAGACAGGGTCTCAGTGTCACCCAGGCTGGAGTAACATGATGTGTAGTGTCTGGACTGTGATGTGCAGCATGGAAAGTGATGTCTATCCAGGCTGGAGTGGCCGTGGAGTACGGTGGTATGGTCATAACTCACTGCAACCTTGAACGCAGGTGCAGCAATCCTCCTGCCTCAGCCTCCTGAGTAGCTGGGACTGCAGGCCTGCAACACCAACTCCCAGCTAATATTTTTCTTTTTTACGTCTCACTATGTTGCCCAGGCTGGTCTTGAACTCCTGGCTTCAAGTGATCGTCCAGCCTCAGCCTCCCAAAGGGCTATGATTGCAGGCATAAGCCAACATGCGGGGACACTGATACATTTTTCAAAATTACAAAGTTAAGGGAAAAAGTGGTAGGATTTCTGAAACTTTTAAGCATTTTTATGCAAAACCGAATAATGTAAATATTCAGCTCTAATTTATGCAATTGAAAAAATGCATACTAGAGAAGAACAACTCAAAATTACCTGTTTGATCAGTCAACTTAATTCTGACAAAAAGTGTCATCACAAAGACTTTTCTGAACTTGTTCAACTAGAGGTATTTAAACGTGTGTATTCATAACCTGTTCCTGCCTATAAGAATGAACATGTATGCATACCTATTGTATTTTTTAAAGTGTTTATGAATAAAATACTCTCTATTGAATATCTAAAATATGTAGTCATAGAAAATAGCAAATTATTTTTATAAAATCTAACTTTAAAATGGAAATCATATGAATGTAAATATTTTGTTAATATATCCTTAAGTACATTTCTATTTATCAGAAGAAAAATACAGTCTTGACTGCCACATTAGGTTAAATATAAAATGTCAACAGTTCATTTTACACCATGCATAAATATGGTTACAACTTTCACAGGAATCTTTAAGTAAAAAGTCAAAGTTGAGGCAAGCATATGAAGAAACTGCTACATAATGACACAATGATTACTATATGTAAGAAAAATATTATTAGGACAGATTTTCAATTGCTATATGTTACTTAATTTGAGAAGAAAAGAGAATTTTGATATTTTATTCATATGGTCTAGAATTTCATATTTTATCAGTTAAATTATGACATCAGCCTTTAATGAGAGTTTTTAATAGCCTGTACGTATATGTAGCTTATTTTAAAAAATGGAAAATAAATCATGACTGGATAATTGTTATCCAGGCTCGTAGAGAATTAATGAAATTTTACCTACATACCTTGCAACTGAATCTTATTCTCAGGACTCTGAACCAGAACAGAACTGACAGAATCTAGGTTGTCATAGTTACTGCAGCCAAGAGGACCAGTCCGTGTTTCTGTTACCTGGCAAACAAAACATCAACTTTATTATCTAAATCAGACTTTACAATGTCCTTTTGGTTCATTGTAGTTGTCACACACTAATATTATATGTTTGACAGTAAATATCACCGAAAGTCCAGGACCTCATACACACCAGCAATACCCACACCTAAACATAGCGCAAAGCAGTAACTCCCTTTGTCTTTAACTCATTTCTTTCCTTTGGTTGGGTATAAATATTCCAAGAAAATAATGCATGCCATCTTTGTTCAAAAGCACAACTCATAAAGTCACTGATTTCACCCAAGATATAAAAAAGGCCCACTCCTTATGGAAGAGACCAAGTTCTGACTCATATGAGAGTTGTTTGTGTTTGTTTTTACTCAATAGATCAGAGCCATCTGCCAGGCTACGCTCTCAAAACTGATTTTATTATTTTCTTTTACCTAAAAATCTATATTTTTCCCATTTTTATGTTGGCATGAAATTCTTAACTCTCTGCCTTCCATCTGGCCCAGTTCTTTCCAATATGCCAGTATCTCCCTGTTCAGTTTGACATTCATTCTAGGCCTTTGATCATACAACATCCTCCACTCCCACCCCACTTGGATTAGAAACTTCTCCTTTCTCAACTTTGACTAATCAGTTTTATCTATCCTCAAAATTAAGCTCATGTTCAAACATTTACACAAAGTATTCCTTGATGATTCTATCTGTGTTATTTTACCATTTCCATCCAATTTTGGTCTGCAGTTCACAGATTTAGTACTTAAATATGTATTTTCATATGTGGACTGATTTTTTCATGGGTGTCTTGGGAGGGATAGGAGGAGATGAGGAGACTAAATTTAATGAATTATAGGAGGTTGAAAATTTATACTGAAGATTTAATCCTGAAGATTTAAAACTATTTAAAGCAGAACAATATTGTCAGAACCTTTGTATTTTCAACAAGATATTCTTTATTAATAACAGACTGGTCTTTGCAAAATACAATTTAGATCACTTCGTTCCACTGTTTACAATCATTTAATGGTTTCCCATTCTTATTCAGGGTATGACTTAGAGTCTTTTATAGGACTAGGAAGACACCATATTACCCAGCTCCCTGTTACCTCCCTAAATCTGTCTCCTCTCTTATTTATTCTGCCTTGCTGTATCTCAAACATACATACTGATTACATTATGCAGATGCCTTGGGGTATTTGACTTGTTGTTCTAGTACCTGGAATGTTCTTCCTCAAACTATTTTCTAGCTAATCCTTCACTTCCTTCCAATTTTTGCTCAAATCTCATTCTCTTGGGACTACTTGGACTAACCTATTTAAAGTGTATACCCCAAACTCTTCCAACATTTTCTTTTTTATTTCTTACATTGTTCTACCTTTTTCACAGTAGACATCAGCTCACAAAATGCTGTACAATTTACATTTTTTATGATTACTGTTGACACCTCTCACTAGAATGAGAGCTCCACATTCTAAAAGTGCAGGAGATTTCGTCTATTTTGTTCACTCACATATCCATAGAACATATTAAGTTCTTGCATCAGCCCAGGGGTATTGATTAAGAGAAAGGTATTGATTAAGAGGAGGCAACATAAGGAAAAACTTCGTACTATGGAGCAGGAAAGACATTAAGGCCATCATGAAGATGATGAAAGCCTAAAGTAAATAGTGACAATAAACTTTATCTGAAGTTCAATTGTAAAAAACAAGACATAACAAGGTTATGAAATGACATTATGAAACACTGAAAATGTTCACTGGTACAGAGAAAGGCCACTGAGGCTTCCATTTTTAGTGATAACATTAAAAATATGAAGCTAAGAAGCCCACTGTGGAGGGCATTTAAGGGAGCTCAGTTTTGAACATGTTTACTCTCTTTGGTGAAAATATTTACTAGGAGTGGCAACACAGGTTTATATCTTAGAAGTTATGTCAACGATGGGACTACTAATTTGGAAGTCATCAACTTAGAGGCGATAATCAATGATGGATACAGATACATTAACTCAAATGCATTGAGTGCATGTTTGTGTCATGATAACTCTATTATATTTTCTAAATGATAAGTTCTTCAGAGTAACCAAGATTAACTATGTGTACATAGCCAGAGTTGACAATGTAGTTTATCATGGGCAAAAAATTACTTTTTCCTTAACACTACAAAAACTTTGAATTATTCTCCAGCTACTCTTCCCCACTGATGATAGTGAATAGAACTTATTTTGTTTAGAGAAATAATTTATAGTGTTGATATATGTATGTATAATTAATATTTAAGTATAAATTAGTAACAACCTAAGGGCAAAGGGAAAAATAAAAGCATCAAAGATAATACTTAGGGTATAAGGTAATTTAAATTTTCATTTTCTCCTATCATGTGGTTTCACTACTGCCAACCAACACATATCACACAAATATAAACACACACCCATGCTTGCCTTTTTTATAAAGTTTTCCAAGTAAAATTGGCATTAAGTTCATACTCATTGACATATGTGATCTTGGAAAAGGGAAGGCAAAATCCTCTAACACTTCATCCTTGAAAGAAGGTAAATAATATTACCCCATTACAGAGAGTCTCTTATATTCACCTACTCTGTTGTTGAGAATACATGTGAGACAATTAAATAATAGATACACATTTTGAGAATATTTGAATATCTCTATCTTTATATATTGCTCTACTTTCTCATCTTTCATGATATGCCGTCATATAAATTTAGCGTAACATACTTACAGTTTTATTTTGTTCTCTATCCTTCACATCTGAATTCACTGATCACTATTTGGGTTAATATAAAATTTTACAAACTCTAGCACTTTATATGAAATAAATCTATCTTTAAATTGTATTCCATTTAAGGACTCCATATGCCTTACCAATGCCAGCATTAGTAAATGTACCCATACTTATTTAATTTTTTACAGTAATAATAAAATAAATAAAAATGGAAAGAAAAAATAAAAATAAATTTACTACAGAGATGCTAACTGTGCCAAAACACAGAATAGCAGTTTACTTGTTTGTTCCAACCCATCATTTTTAATAATAAAAGTAACAAATTCCCATGATGGAAATTTAAGCAATGAAACAAAATACTTAGCCAGAGGAGCAACTGTCATTTTTTTTCTACTTTTATGATTCCCCTAGCCTTTTACCAGACATGAAAATGGTTGAGACTAAGAGTAATTGCGCTTCAAGACTATTCGTTATTTGCAGCACCCAAATATCATGGCCTTTACCTTTTCAAAGTGTATTTCTCATGAATTATTTTATTTATTTCCTAGTTACATTAGGTTATATCAAAGTAACTTCTGAGTAATTTTATCAGCCATCGATTATGAAGATAAAACACTGGAGTACTGATAAGTACAATTAGCTGTTTTACAATCGAGTTAGGCCCAAAGAGGCATAATCTAAGACTTTCCATCTGAAATCAATTTTCTCTTCTAGAGACCTACATCTCATCTGGATAACTACAAAATGAATGTTAATATTTAAGAGGAGATTTTACCTATCCTATATTGTAACAAGAAAAGCACGTCTGAAATAACAGGAGTTGAGGTGGGGGAGTAGTGAAATTTGTTATTGATACCTGCATCCTGACAAACTGCTATACCAGTTATTTCCTTTTACACGTTTTGCCCCTATTCACATTAGATATACTCTATCATACAGTCCACTTCAGTTGTCTCCTTTTCCAGAAATAAATGTTTCTATTTTTTAATCATTCAAAACACTTTGGGTTGAGAAGGTAGAAACTATACTAGAGAATATTAACTATATTAGACTCATATTGAATTTCTGATATCTTAACATTTAATATAAGAATTGATACTTATTTTTAAAATAGAAATAAAGATTTAATCTTACATAATTAGCACTAAAATTTATTCACTGCATAATTTCTTTGTTTTTAAAAATATTGATTAACATAGTTGCAATTCATATATACAGCAAAAGGTTTATATCTAGAATATATAAATAAATTATACAAACTAATAATAATATGGCAAGAGCAACACTGAAAACACACTTGATAACAAAGATATGTAAACATCCAGTCATTTTGAAATAGTTTTCAACTTTATTATCAAAGAGCTGGAAATTAAAACATAGAA
Source organism: Macaca fascicularis (assembly GCF_037993035.2). Taxonomy (NCBI): domain Eukaryota; kingdom Metazoa; phylum Chordata; class Mammalia; order Primates; family Cercopithecidae; genus Macaca; species Macaca fascicularis. Next base: position 47,792,838 of record NC_088375.1, read on the forward strand.
ACTACTATCCATTCACCAGAAAGTCTTATAAGCATAAGAAGCCAGACAATGCCAAGTGGTGACAATACAGTGGAGAAACTGGAATTCTTGTATGCTTCTGCTGGGAGTGTAAACTCGTACAATCACTTTAGAAAATTCCTTGAAAGTATCTACGTAATAGACATAGGCACATGATATGAGCTAGATACACAGTCAACAAAAATGTGAACATGTATGTACAAAAGGCACTTTCAAAGAGGTTCGTATCAATTATTCTTAGTAACTCCAAACAGAAACATATTACATTAGTGTATTAGTCCATTTTCATACTGGTATAAAGATACTACCAGAAACTAGGTAATTTATAAAGGAAAGAAGTTTAATCGACTTGTACTTCCACATGGCTGGGGAGGCCTTAGACACTTAAGATCATGGCCGAAGTCAGAAGGTGAAGGGGAGCAAGATATGTCTTACATGGTGGCAGGCAAAAGACAGCGAGGAAGTGACACACTTTTAAAACCACCAGCTCTCCTGAGAACTTACTATCAGGAGAACAGTTTGGGGGAAACCACACCCATGATCCAATCACCTCCCACCGGTCCCTCCCTCAAGATGTGAGGATTACATTTTGAGATGAGATTTGGGTGAAGGCACAGAGCCAAACCACATCAAGTGGCAAACAGTAATACAATGTGGAAGTAAATAGAAGATTTGAATACTGTACTACAGTAAGAATAAATTTTTATGTACACTGTCCATAGAATACCGAACATGAGCAAATCTCACAAACATAATGTTGAAGGAACATTATATAAATGTTTCAATATTTTAACACTAGAAGTTTATTTTGCCTAATTTTGAACTTCCATTAATATATAGCCCAAAATTGGGTAAAATAAACTTTTAGTGTTAGAATACAGGATGGTGGTCACTCTTTGGATATAAGAATGATGGTAAGAGGGCGTTAGGAGTAATACTTATGATCTAATAATGTCCTATTTTTTAGTCTAGGCCATGGTTGCTGAAATGTTTTCAAATTTGAACACGTTATGTACTTCGCTGTATAAATGTTATTTTATTTTACCCCTAACATTTGCTAACAGTAATTGGTTAATATTAATTTTCCCTGTGAATTATATCAAGGAAGGTACCACATCTATATCTATATCTACATATATATGGATATCTAGACATCTATCTACTTACCTATCTGTTTTAAGCAATCATCCATGCATATGTACTAAAACTCAAGTTTGGATTTTCATACTTATATCCTTTCAAATGTACAATTATTCTAATATGGTTTGGCAAAAACAAAATGCTGAAATCTGATACTGTGAAAGATTATGAAAAACAAACTACTTCTTTCAATTACTAATATGAGTTTATTTTAAAATCCAATACAATCTATTTTTAATCATTTTAGTGTATGTCTCATATTTATTTTGTTTTATTTCAAGGCTACAATTGCCACTGTTCTATAATTGAAGATATACAGATGATAAATTAACTTTCGACCAGGAACTAACAGGTTAATATCCATATTTCATTTTTATTTTATAAGTACCTACTATTCCAAACAATATATTTACCTAGTATGAAAAAAAAAATTTTTTTTCTTGTAAGTTCACCTCTAAATAGCAATAAAACGGATGAATAAATAAGCAGTTTATTTTAAATATTCAATTATTCTTATGATAATTTCTGTGCAGGTGTCCTTTGCCTATAGAAATACTTTTTAGAGTATTTGCAAATGAATCATTATACTTAATAACACAAACGTTTGTTAAATATATATATTTATATAGCTTATATTCAAAACACAAATCCTAGTGAATACAGGGGTATCAGAAAAAGACCCCATAGGTTTACTTGCAAAAAATGTTTGAAGCAAAATTATTTTTGTTTTAAACAGTTTGTTTTAAACAGTTGTTTAAACAAAAGCAAAAACACTGTTTCCCCAGAGTTAAAAATTATCTGAGGAGTAGATATACGAAGAATTGTGTATTAAAACTCTCAAGAGGGGCTGGGTGCGGTTGCTCAAGCCTGTAATCCCAGCACTTTGGGAGGCCAAGGAGGGTGTATCATCTGCTGTCAGGAGTTCGAGACCATCCTGACCAACACGGTGAAACTCCATCTCTATAAAAATACAAAAAAATTAGACAGGTGTGGTGGTGGGCACCTGTAATCCCAGCTACTTTGGAGACTGAGGCAGGAGAATTGCTTGAACCTGGGAGGTGGAGATTACAGTGAGCTGAGATCGCTCCATTGCACTCCAGCCTGGGCAATAAGAGTGAAACTCCGTCTCAAACAACAACAACAACAACAACAACAACAACAGCAACAACAACAACAACAACAACAACAGCAACAACAACAACAAAACCTGAAGGTATTTTCCAAGATAGCTTGAATTTATTTTATTTTACCCCAAAGTTTCCATTATGTTTCATTATGCCAATCATAAAATTACAGGGCACTAATTTATTTGTATTATCTCCCTTAATTAACTATAAACTTTCTATGCATAATTATACACAGTGCTGGGCACATGGTAGAAATTAAAAATTTTTGGATTAAATTGGCAGATAAATATTTTATTTTTAGTTAGAAAGATTTATTACAAAATAAAATTTATTGAAGTTTTTGGGAATCTCTTGAAGGGAATGTAGAAGAGCTGAAATATCTAAAATTTTACAGCTATCAGAACTTTGAAATCATTTAGTCTCACCATCTCATTATATAAAAGAGATACTGTATCTGGAGCCAGGGATGCTATCAAGCTACTTCAGGATCATGTGCATGAAATGAGAGCTAGAACTGGGACTTAGACCTCCTGACTCACAAATCAAATATCCATTCTAAGCATCACACTGGCTGTCCAAGCTTTATAGTTATCAAGTTTTGGAAACTTTGCTTGGCTTAATCAATGTAATTAATTCTCTCTCTCTCTCTCTCTGGCAGTAAAGTTACAATAAAACACAATTTAATTGGTCTAGATTGATGTAGAAGTCAATTACAATGGTGTAGTATATTGGGTCATTCATGAACAAAAAAATATTGCTATGAATGTACTGGTTAATATAACTTTGATTGAAGACCAAATAAATTAACTTTTATTCTAAGCATTAATTTATTAATGCTTTGAAATACAATATCCTGCATATTCTTATATTACTTCCAACTAGGATTCTGAAGAATAAAATACAAGAGTTGATTAGTTTCTATTATTTCCTAAAACAGTACAATCTTTTCTGTCATCACACATATAAGATCTTTTACCATTACATATTGCTAAAGGTATTAAATTAACAAAATGCTTTATAAAATGTTGATGTTAAAAAATAAGAATATATATAACTTCCCTTCATTTCTCAACTGAAGATAGTGCCTTATATTGTTTCAAATGTGAATATTGAGTTTAAAGGTAATTTTATCATTTAATATTTTTCCTCTGATAGTCATTAAGTCTTATTTCCACATTCTATTAAGCATTTAACATCAGACTGTAATTCAGCGTAGTCCCACTTTTTTACCCAGTTGAAATATTTCTGAAGCTTATTTTATTAAAGAATGAATTTTCAAACATATGATTAATTATAAGATGCATTAAAAACAAAACATTCATCTCAGAATAAACATTTCAGTAGCAAAATGTTTCTTAATTTTCACAACTGTTTTAGTATTTACAGTACATTTTGTGGGAAAAGTGAAAATTCACATAAAAATGCTACATGTCCTCAAACACATCTACAGCCATCTGATCTTTGACAAACCTGAGAGAAACAAGAAATGGGGAAAGGATTCCCTATTTAATAAATGGTGCTGGGAAAATTAGCTAGCCATAAGTAGAAAGCTGAAACTGGATCCTTTCCTTACTCCTTATACGAAAATTCATTCAAGATGGATTAGAGACTTAAATGTTAGTCCTAATACCATAAAAACCCTAGAGGAAAACCTAGGTAGTACCATTCAGGACATAGGCATGGGCAAAGACTTCATGTCTAAAACACCAAAAGCAACGGCAGCAAAAGCCAAAATTGACAAATGGGATCTAATTAAACTAAAGAGCTTCTGCACAGCAAAAGAAACTACCATCAGAGTGAACAGGCAACCTACAGAATGGGAGAAAATTTTTGCAATCTACTCATCTGACAAAGGGCTAATGTCCAGAACCTACAAAGAACTCAAACAAATTTACAAAAAAAAAAAAACAAACAACCCCATCAAAAAGTGGGCAAAGGATATGAACAGACATTTCTCAAAAGAAGACATCCATACAGCCAACAGACACATGAAAAAATGCTCGTCATCACTGGCCATCAGAGAAATGCAAATCAAAACCACAATGAGATACCATCTCACACCAGTTAGAATGGCGATCATTAAAAAGTCAGGAAACAACAGGTGCTGGAGAGGATGTGGAGCAATAGGAACACTTTTACACTGTTGGTGGGATTGTAAACTAGTTCAACATTTATGGAAAACAGTATGGCGATTCCTCAAGGATCTAGAACTAGATGTACCATATGACCCAGCCATCCCATTACTGGGTATATACCCAAAGGATTATAAATCATGCTGCTATAAAGACACATGCACACGTATGTTTATTGCGGCACTATTCACAATAGCAAAGACTTGGAATCAACCCAAATGTCCATCAGTGACAGACTGGATTAAGAAAATGTGGCACATATACACCATGGAATACTATGCAGCCATAAAAAACGATGAGTTTGTGTCCTTTGTAGGGACATGGATGCAGCTAGAAACCATCATTCTTAGCAAACTATCACAAGAACAGAAAACCAAACACTGCATGTTCTCACTCATAGGTGGGAACTGAACAATGAGATCACTTGGACTCAGGAAGGGGAACATCACAGACCAGGGCCTATCATGGGGACGGGGGAGGGGGGAGGGATTGCATTGGGAGTTATACCTGATGTAAATGACGAGTTGATGGGTGCAGCACAGCAACATGGCACAAGTATACATATGTAACAAACCTGCATGTTATGCACATGTACCCAAGAGCTTAAAGTATAATATTAATAATAAATAAAAAATAAAAATAAATTAAATAAATAAATAAATAAATGCAAAGTTTTCTTGCATATCAACACAAAAGTAAGCATTATATTTAGTGTGTTTTACATCATTAATATAGTGACTTAAAATAAATTTAACATTGTCAATATTTTCTTGGGCCTTCTCCAAACATACAGATACAGTTTAAAACAGTGTATATTATCCATCCAGTATGACTCACATCTTCACATAAAAAACACAAACATGGATAAATACATTCAATGCAAGGGAGCTTATACCATTGTTGAATTATGCATCTATGCAAATTACTTGAAGTTGACAACTATATCCTCTAATCTATTCCTCATAATTTCAATAAACCAAATTTTTAAAAATACTAGAATTATTCATTTAAAATACTGCATTGTTAAAAGGTAGTGTTTGGTTTTTTATTTGTTTTTGACCAGAGAAATAGTGATACTTGAAACATGAGGAATGAAAATATTATTATAAACAATATCATGTATACCCATAAAATATATGCAGAATAACTGTGAATTACAAAATTTAACCATAGGAAAAAAATGTAGAGCAAAATATATTTATTTGAAGTAAATTGAAGATTACATTAGAACAATACAAAAAACAAAGCACTCTATTTAGGAACAAAATTGAGTATGTCTTCTTGAAGAGCAATTGTTTCAGTGCAGTTTTCATTTGTGTTTGTCACCATGAGTCCAGGCATGACTACAATGACTGTCCTACTTCTTCCTACCCTATAAATTATCCTCCATCAAAATAATACAAAAATAAGCACACCACCCACAACTATCCACATGTAAACCTATTGAGAGAGACTATGCTAATCCTTTGAGTACAGATTAAAATATAAAACTATACAATGGCTAGACAACAGAAGTATTCTCAGGTTCTTAAAGTATTGATTTGGTGTAATATGGAATAAGCAAAACTGGACACAATTTAGTTAGGACAAAGTTGCCAAATAACATCAGGACCTTTTTGTGCTTAAACCATGGTTGCCATGGAAAATAAATGTGTGGCACTTGATTGGCCTTGGAGATGCCAAGTCTGTAAACTCACTCCTACAGATGTTATTTATTTATTTATTTATTTATTTATTTATTTATTTATTTGATAACACAGAGCTTAAAATCACAGCAATTGTAAAAAATACACATAGCCATAAAAAAGCTTTCATTACTTTCCTAACTGCATGAATATACGTTTGGAAAACTGACATTTTTATAAAAACTATATTTGTGAGAGCTATAACTGATGATGTTACATGAATGGTAAACTTGAACTTCATTACAGGAAATCTAAAGGGATGTATTGTGACTACAGTTGGCTAATGAGTTTTCTGAGGTTTTCAATATTAATAATAAGAAAAGTAAAACTTTATTGCCACAGGGAGTTACAAACAATAGGTACAGTTTTCAACCTGGTTCAAGGCTGTGGCATTTCCTTTGCACTCTGGTGGTAGTTATTAGGCAGTGACTGCAGTTGTTACAGTTACTATCCGGCCTGAATGCCGCTTTTCCTGGGCCAGAGAAATGACATTTCAGGGAACTCAGGAGCCAGGGTATTTTTCTGTTTCTTTACATTTAAAAAGTGTAATCTAAAGCAGCGTTGATTATATTTATTTTACAAATGAAAGCTATCTGAAGAACTAAAATATTAAAGACTGTTTTTACTTTTTAATCTTTATTGTTTGTTCTATGTTCTTTAATCTCATTGCCTTTTATTGTCATTGTCTCTCATCACCCCCAGATGGGACTGTCTAGTGGTAGGAAAACAAGCTCAGGGATCCCACTAATTCCACATTACAGTGAATTGTATAATTACTTCATTACATATTACAATGTAATGTTAATAGAAATAAAGCACACCTTAATGTAATGAACTTAAATCATCCTGAAACCATTTCCTCCACCAAGTTCATGGAAAAAATTTCTTCCATGAAACCAGTTCCTGGTGCCAAAATGGATGGGGACTGCTTGCACAGACTAACTTACAATTATGCAAATCCCACTAAAGTTGCAAAAAAATCTGTTGCCAAGACTGAGAAGCAAAATGTCACACTAAACATAACTGATCCCTTTATTAATTCCTACTTCCTACTCTATAATTTTATTTATCAAAACACTTCTACATCTACCCAATCTGCTCGATTGATACTCACCTAGCGTCTCAGTCAAGCAAACTGCAAGCTGATGCTCCAAATGGTACAAAAACGTAGAAACTGAATTATCTGTTTTGCTTTCTTTGACAGAGTAACTAAAAATGTTCAGGTGCAAATGTCAACTGCTGAATGAAATAAAAGCACCTATCACCCTCCTGGAGGACGATGGCAGCAGAATCAAGGGCATTGACAGCGAATCACAGCTAGCAGTGCACACAAAGCAATCTGTCACTGTCAAAATCCTGACCAACAGTCTTTCCGTAAGATTCTCTGCTATACTAGGGTACTAAAACAGGGAACCTCCTTAGATACACACATTTTGGTTGTTTAACATTTAATAAAATTATTTCATTATTATTACTTTTAATTTTCTCCTTCTCAATGTAGGAGCCAATATAGTATATTAGAACATACCTCAGAGTGCCCACTATTTTATTTCAAGTAAATACTTCTATCAAAAATCTTCAATTTCTCCTCTGAAATTCCATATTTAATATTGCTCTTCTGAAATATTTATTAAAACATCTTATTGCTTATGATTAAAAACTTAAAACTTTTTTATTATAGCCGTTTGAAGTTTCAGCACTATCAAATATTTCTGAATTCCTTAAGCATATCAAAAGCTTCTGACTTCATTTTTTTTTAATAATAGGACAGCTAATGCCTGCGCACAGACTAGCTAAAGTTTTATACTGAGGCCGTCATATTCTTACATTTGTCACCCAATTAAACAAACACCCGAGAGAACTGATAAAGCGCAGCACACTAAAACTCAACAGACTCAGACATAATTAGAAAGACAGAAGTGAATTTCTTGTTTCAACTGGCCGTTATAGAAACTGTTCTGTCATTTTTTTTTTCAGAAAAATAAATTGGCTTTGCTCACAAAAATGTTAATACAAATCCAAATTCTTTAGCAACTTATTATCAGTAAAAGTCAGCATAAAGATGACGTTAAAAGAACAAATCTAATTATATAGGAGAAAGAAGAAACATAGAATGTACATGAATTACAAATAATTATTAAAATTCTAAGTGCCAGGAAAAACAATAAACTGGCCAAAAAACTCTCTGCAATATTATAATCATATTATATAGTGCTACCCACTCCCCCAGTTTTCTTTAGCTGAAACATAGTCAGATGACTATATTAAGATAATTCTTTATCCTAAAAAATAACAAAAATGGAAAGGACAAGAAGTTTAGTGATTTTTAAAGTATGTATTTATTGCAATAACATTTTAAAAATAATTAAAAATCCAATGGGAAATATAACTGCAATAGGTGTGTTCCTCTTTTTTCTATAACCTTTTCACTGTATCTTCATCTCTTTACATTATCACCTTCTTATTTCCTCTAGAGACCAGAATCTAAGAGGAACTTTGTATCTTCATGTTACCTCTGGGACTTGAGGAAGCTTTATGGACATCAAGGGTTTCTCAGTTTGCAGCCAATCCACTAACAACTTGCATTGGGGTTATTCATGGTTATAAAACTCCAGGTCTATGAACTTTGGGTCTCTAGAAGTTGTATTTAACCATACAACCAGGTGATTGTTAGCTCACTTAACACTAAAATGCACCAAGTTAGAAAAAAAAAAAAAAAAAAAAAAAAAAGGAGAAAAATGATTTCTCACTGGATAAATATTTCAATTTATGTGTTTTACATTTTTCTATGAAATAGACTACAAAATAAAACCATTCAAATTTGATTTACTTAATATTGGGGAAAAACTTTTGATAATATATTGAGAATTTGGCTTTTTCCCATGAACTAAATGAAACCTGATGAAATGTAGGAGATGTTATTTTTAGCAGTTTTATGTGGCTTGCTTCCTTTTCCTAAATTAATTTAATCTCACTTGATGTAACTGTTGTGCCTCCTACCAGCAGCCCTTTTCATCACTCTCTAAAAGCTGGTTACAAATCTATTATCAGTGAAGAAACCAGATAAGCAACGTAGGTAGATTTGTTCCGCAGTAGTTTCTAAATGAAAAATTACAGGATTCTCTCACGGCTAAAAGACAAGAATTTTAGGAATGAAAATTATGAAATCTCTTTATATTAACTCAGGCATCTTCTCCACTTGCTTTTTATGTTCTGACATATTAAATATAGTTTAAGCTATGAAAAATAACTTGAAAAATGTTTTTTTATTTATATTTTCATTATTTATTTATTTATTTTTTAAATTTATTTATTATTATTATACTTTAAGTTGTAGGGTACATGTGCATAACGTGCAGGTTTGTTACATATGTATACTTGTGCCATGTTGGTGTGCTGCACCCATCAACTCGTCATTTACATCAGGTATAACTCCCAATGCAATCCCTCCCCCCTCCCCCCTCCCCATGATAGGCCCTGGTCTGTGATGTTCCCCTTCCTGAGTCCAAGTGATCTCATTGTTCAGTTCCCACCTATGAGTGAGAACATGCGGTGTTTGGTTTTCTGTTCTTGTGATAGTTTGCTAAGAATGATGGTTTCCAGCTGCATCCATGTCCCTACAAAGGACACAAACTCATCGTTTTTTATGGCTGCATAGTATTCCATGGTGTATATGTGCCACATTTTCTTAATCCAATCTGTCACTGATGGACATTTGGGTTGATTCCAAGTCTTTGCTATTGTGAATAGTGCCGCAATAAACATACATGTGCATGTGTCTTTATAGCAGCATAATTCATAATCCTTTGGGTATATACCCAGTAATGGGATGGCTGGGTCATATGGTACATCTAGTTCTAGATCCTTGAGGAATCGCCATACTGTTTTCCATAATGGTTGAACTAGTTTACAATCCCACCAACAGTGTAAAAGTGTTCCTATTGCTCCACATCCTCTCCAGCACCTGTTGTTTCCTGACTTTTTAATGATCGCCATTCTAACTGGTGTGAGATGGTATCTCATTGTGGTTTTGATTTGCATTTCTCTGATGGCCAGTGATGACGAGCATTTTTTCATGTGTCTGTTGGCTGTATGGATGTCTTCTTTTGAGAAATGTCTGTTCATATCCTTTGCCCACTTTTTGATGGGGTTGAACGTACCTCAAAATAATAAGAGTTATTTATGACAAACCCACAGCCAATATCATACTGAATGGGCAAAAACTGGAAAAATTCCCTTTGAAAACTGGCACAAGACAGGGATGCCCTCTCTCACCACTCCTATTCAACATAGTGTTGGAAGTTCTGGCTAGGGCAATCAGGCAAGAGAAAGAAATAAAGGGTATTCAGTTAGGAAAAGAAGAAGTCAAATTGTCCCTGTTTGCAGATGACATGATTGTATATTTAGAAAACCCCATTGTCTCAGCACAAAATCTCCTTAAGCTGATAAGCAACTTCAGCAAAGTCTCAGGTTACAAAATTAATGTGCAAAAATCACAAGCATTCTTATACACCAGTAACAGACAAACACAGAGCCAAATCAGGAATGAACTTCCATTCACAATTGCTTCAAAGAGAATAAAATACCTAGGAATCCAACTTACAAGGGATGTAAAGGACCTCTTCAAGGAGAACTACAAAGCACTGCTCAGTGAAATCAAAGAGGACACAAACAAATGGAAGAACATTCCATGCTCATGGATAGGAAGAATCAATATCGTGAAAATGGCCATACTGCCCAAGGTAATTTATAGATTCAATGCCATCCCCATCAAGCTACCAATGAGTTTCTTCACAGAATTGGAAAAAACTGCTTTAAAGTTCACATGGAACCAAAACAGAGCCCGCATCTCCAAGACAATCCTAAGTCAAAAGAACAAAGCTGGAGGCATCACGCTACCTGACTTCAAACTATACTACAAGGCTACAGTAACCAAAACAGCATGGTACTGGTACCAAAACAGAGATATAGACCAATGGAACAGAACAGAGTCCTCAGAAATAATACCACACATCTACAGCCATCTGATCTTTGACAAACCTGAGAGAAACAAGAAATGGGGAAAGGATTCCCTATTTAATAAATGGTGCTGGGAAAATTGGCTAGCCATAAGTAGAAAGCTGAAACTGGATCCTTTCCTTACTCCTTATACGAAAATTAATTCAAGATGGATTAGAGACTTAAATGTTAGACCTAATACCATAAAAATCCTAGAGGAAAACCTAGGTAGTACCATTCAGGACATAGGCATGGGCAAAGACTTCATGTCTAAAACACCAAAAGCAACGGCAGCAAAAGCCAAAATTGACAAATGGGATCTCATTAAACTAAAGAGCTTCTGCACAGCAAAAGAAACTACCATCAGAGTGAACAGGCAACCTACAGAATGGGAGAAAATATTTGCAATCTACTCATCTGACAAAGGGCTAATATCCAGAACCTACAAAGAACTCAAACAAATTTACAAGAAAATTTTTAACAATTATATATTTCAAGTTACAAATATCCATATTATAGATAATCCTACTGTTATGCTAAATTTTCTAGCACAGGGCATGAAGCAATTTGGTTACCAGAAAAAAAAAACACATCATAGGTTTAAAATTGGTTTATATTTTCAGGTTTGTCACATACTAGCTGTGTAACTAGAAGTATGAAGCCCCTGAGCCTCAGGAGTATTCTCCTTAGATATAAAGGTTAAAATAATTTACCTGCAATATCTGAAGAAGGAACATATCTTTACAAATATGCATTTTTGTTTTAGAAAAAGGAACCAGACTTCAAAGTGTAATTTTTTCATTAGTCAACATTATGGTAACAATATGCCAGTGTTCCTAGCTATCATAAATGGTGTATTTTGTCCATTCTGATAGATGAATAACTGCACAGAAGAACTGCATTTCACAGATATTGGTACTTACTGGATTTTTGAAAACATACAATAAATCATAGTTAAGCACATTCACCCTGTAGTGCTTCAGAATGCCAGAATTCATCTCTCCTATCTAGCTGTAACTTTGTATCCCTTAACAAATCTATCCCCATCTTCCACTCTCCCTTGTATTTCCCATACTTCTCACCCTCTAATACCCACAATTCTACTCTCTACCTCTCTACTTTCAGGAATTCCTTTTTTCTTTTCCTCCTACATGTGAGTGAAAGCATGTAGTATTTAGCTTTCTGTGCCTGACATCCTGCTTAACATGATCTCCAAGCTATTCCACGTTGGCGTGATATAATCCTACGGACTTTTAAAAAATAAATTACCTACTTACATTTCCGATACACATTTCCAATATATTTCAAGGTCACAGACCTTTGGGGTCTTACATTTATGGGTACCCCCTTGACACTCTATCTGGTACAAAATTTGAACTTTGTCATTTGTACTTTGAGCCCCAGGAGAATAAAACAAAAGAAGCTCGAATCCATCTGACTCAGCAAATACTGTGGAGATCTCAGCGTCCCCTCTTTGCATAGTTTCTTTTTTATTCTGGTTTCAGAATATTCTTCCTATCAACTTATGAATACACAGAAGAATTCTTTCATTTTTAATCCATCATTTTAGTTATTTTTGTGGGAAATCTGTGTTACCTCTTGCTATTAGTTTGGTACAAATGTAACTGTGGTTTTTGCCATTACTTTTAATGGCAAAAAAGTACCTTTACTTTTATTTTCCTTTTTTTTTTAAATTCATTGTATTGATTTACTCAAATGGCTATTTACTTTTTAAAATTATAACTTAATTTAATCTCATTGCACATCTGCCTCTCATTAATAATTTCCTCCCCTTTGCCAATACTAATAATGGAAACGTTTTACTCTGATATATCTAATATGAAAATTATATTTCACCAAAAAACTGTATTCCATAATGTGTCACCTGCTCATTAAGATGCTATCGTCTTAATTTTTCATTCTTTCATTTTCCTATCTCTACTCTCCACCCACCCAGGATACTTTTGGAATTTTTGTATTTCTATTCTCCCCTCCTTTCAAAAGTGTTTCAAGAAAAGACTTTTGTATGTTTGTATATTTATTTTTTTTCTGAGATTGTATAGTTCTAAACTAGGATATCCATTTTTTTTGCATTATGTCACTTTTGTTATTATTTAAAACATAGTACATATATTCAGAGTCTATGAGTTTACATGCAGATCTGAAATCTATGACTATATTTATATACATTCAAACACACACACACATACACACTCACTCACAAACACTTCTATATATTGTATTGCATATTACATCCTAAATTAATTTTCTTGTATTTTCTTTCCTTTAATCTATAGTTATGAGACAGATTTTCTGTTAATTTTCTATTTGTAACAATTCTCCATTAAATAATATATTACTCTTAACAGCAAATTATTTGAGAGTATAGTTCTCAAATGTTCAGGAATTTTCTCTACCAGTTATATTTCTTTAGAGGCTTATAGTGACTTTTTCTAAATGATACTGCGTTTTGTGGGATGCCTCAGTGTATGTGTTATTTTTTTTTTTCTTTATTTGCTCATTTGGACTCCAGTTCAACTGCAAGAATATTAGAATACTCCATTGGTAGCAACCCTGAGAGTATTGGAAGACTACTAGAGAAAACTATGCCACGCAGCTGTAGCTTAAATAGAACAGCAGTAGCTTATTAGTTCTCAGATAAAAATCATGTCACGTTCATTTATGTAAGCCTATTCCCCAGCAGCCCTAAGCACAACACAGACACTGAATAAACATTCTCCAAATATGCAAATAAATTGGACCTGCAGATACACTTACCCTTATATGGAGTACTAAATATTTTTTATTATTTCTAGCAATTACAGGATCAATTACTATTTATACATTTTGCTTTAATTTCTAATATTATTAATTCAAGTAAGAGCAATTAAATGTTTACACTAATCTCATTAAAACAAAAAAGAATTAAGAGATGTTTCAAATGTAAAAAATAGCAAGTGATTTTTCTTATAATAAGCATCAAGAAAAATAAAATGTGTTAACTTAAGCAAAAGTAGTAATGTATTATGTAAAAATATGATAATTTTATAATTTCCAGCTTTATTTTAGGTCATCATTTTCAATGGACAGTATTCTATTTGGTTTTCAAATTTTAACTTACACCAAAGGTGAACTTCTTTGAGAGTTTGAACTGAATTGTGTAAGCCATTTTGAGTTATGTGAAGGTGAGAGTACATTTTTCATGCACTTAGCTAAAGCAGGCCCCAACCTTCTCTACTGATGCAAGTCACAAAAGACTAATGCTATATATTTTATAGTCAATAGGATTATTAAATTTCTTATCAAAACCTCTAAATTTAAAAGGAAAAAATAATTTTTAAGATGACAAAATTTCCATTTACGAGTCCAAAAATTGCTAATAGAAGATAGTAGTTTAAAAGGAAAGAAAATACAATTAAGGTCAACTCAGATTTCTGTCTAAATTAGATGGAAAATGGATATAGGACAAATATCAAATTAGTGTAGCATTTCAGGGCAGAAATGTTATGAAGTTAATGCACTTTGAAATGTAAAAGTAATTTAACCTCAACCTTTTACAATCCACCTAGAGGGAAAAGCAGAAGCTAAAATAGAAATTCTATGCCAAACACATCCTCAAGTGAGTTTTGATCACTTAAAGCTTGAACTCCTCTTAAGCAGTATAATGGGTAAAATATCCATTATGAAGTGACATAAAATAAATTCGGAATTACGTATCACATCACAAATTATATCTTAAGCCTAGCTAAGTTTTATTAAATTCCCTGAGCAAAAAGTGTTCAAATTTAAGATGGAGAGATAACATATTAAATGTTTAGAATGTTAAGGGGGAAAATATGATGTCTTTTTTAAGCTGATATTTGTCAATGGCATGTCATATTTTTAAACTCACTTTTACTCCAGCTTACTGTGGTAGTGTTGGATCTCTATTCACTTCCTTTCAAGTTACCACCAATTTGATAAGCCTGTCCTTTATGTCATTACTCAAGTCAGTGATGAAATGGTTGAATAGGATGGGGTCAGGGGTATTGCATCATTCATTTATAGAGATTATTATATGTAAAAGGAAATAAGAGACTCTCCAAGAATTGAGCAGCTCTGAGGTATGGTTTAAGATAGTATTGTACGAATTTAGCTTGGAAGAGTATGAAAGCTGCATTTGCCTGATAATAAACAAAACCAGAAGTTGTACAATGTGTAGTGCCCGAACTAGTTCCTATTAGGAATAGAAGGGAAGGAATGGAAACCAGAGAAATCTGCAAAACCCATTCACTGATTAGATACAGAGAATAAAAGGAAAAATGGCATACAAAGAGTTATTTGTCACCATTTATAACTTGATATAAATGTGATAAACTGAGGGAAACGTTTTCAGTTACTGATTATGGTAGAAAATAACTTAGTTTTGGTCAGTTTAGAGTTGATGCTTGATAAAATATAAAATAGACAAAACATACGTTCTTCTTTGATGAAATTTCTTATATGTCAATGCTTCATTAATAAAAATTGCATCACATGCAAAATTATTTATTAGCATGTAAGAAAACATTCTCTGACCCAGAGAATGAAGCCTCTTCTTTCAGAGGCCTCTAATGTGTTTTGCCTCTATTCCTTAGACCATCACTAATATCTATGCCTCTATTGCTACAGTTTATATTTCCATTTAAGCCACTGTGATAAGTTGTATTGGTGGTCAAAACATTTTCTGATGCCCATTTTCCAAATATGGGACAACTTCCTCTAGGGAAAGAATAGATCTTCTCTCCAAGGAGTATCAAAATCAGGGTAGTGAAATCCAGCTATCTGATATGTAGGTAATAAAAGGGTGTACTGTGTGGAGATAATTTTTAGATAATATTCATAAAAATAAAACTAGACTGCTTTCCATTATTAGCATGGATTGGCAATTTTAAATGCTGTCAGGGATAAGATAATCCACTCTCCAAAAATGCTTGTTGGTCCAAGTTCTAGACAATTGTCTGGGCTCAGGGCAGCCCTTATTATGTCACTGTCTCATCTTCTAACCGCAGGATTGACCATATAACTTACTTTGACCGCTGGCATGAAAACAAGCTGAAGTAACAAATGCCACTCTTAAACATAAGCTTTAAAAAACATCATCTGCCTGTGAATTTTCCACTTTTCCCTTTGCTAGAAAGGACTCAAGAAGTGGTCCTCTGTTAGCTGGCTTTTAGTGTAACTGTACATAGCCACAGTTAGTTTGCAACAGATATGTAACATGAGTGCAAAATAAACCTGTGTGTTTTCAACCACACTGGAAATTTTTTAAATCATGACATAACTAGCCATTTCCTTCTAAGATACTACTACCACGAATGTTAAAATTGCTATCACGATGCCATCCCTATGTCATGCTAAATTGACAGAAAATTGTATTTAGGACATCCATTCCCTCATACCATACATGGTACCATATACTTTTTCTGTAAATCTAGAAATATTAAAATCAATAAAAGATGTATTTTGAAGATGGCCTTTCCTAGGATTTTCATCACTTTGCCAAGTGATGAAATTAAAAATTTATATCATTTGTGGATCGGGAAATCAAACTTTCTTTTATCTCATTTAGTCATGAAAAATAAACCTTTGTTAAGCAGACAAAAGGGAAGTCAAGAACACCTAGACCTAATACTAGTACCAATAATTTTTGACAATAATCTTGGCAAAATTTTAAGTGACCACTCAAATAAAGAGAGTTGTCAAATGTTTGGATTCCTGAATTCATTTCATTCCTTCACATATGGGAAGCAGAACCTTAGAATGTTCTACCAATCACTTTTCCAACCACTCTCCAGTGATTACGGGTGGAAATACATATATTCACCAGAAAACTTAGCCTGAATCTCAGGTTCAGTACATTTTCGTAAATTTTAATACAGGGTTCTTGTATTGTAGTGTGGTTTTAATAAGAAATATGCCCTTAACTTGGCATAGTGGCTCGTGCCCGTAATACCAACAATTTGGGAAGTCAAGATGGGAGGATCTCTTGAGGCCAGGAGTTTGAGACCAGGCTGGAAAACATAGTGAGACCCCATCTCTATAAATAATAATAATAATAATAATAATAATAATAATACAATTTTAAAAAGTAAAACACCCTTAACTGGGTTCCCTTTTTAGCAATTGGTTTCTTTTGGAAAAAGTAAAAGAATTTTGAAATTTCTACTCTCTAACCAAGTTATTTTTCTGTGTTAGAGCTTATTCCTGAGTCCTATGTATTTGCTTGAACTTGTACTTATAACTATGAGCATAATTTTTAAAAATAACTTTTATAAAGCACTTAATATGTGCCAGGTACTGTTCTAAGCACCTTAAAAATATTAACTCTCCATATTTTCCTGAAAACCTTATGATGTAAGTGCTATTATTATCTTTCTTTTACAGATTATTAAACTAATACATAGAGATGACAGTTAATTGAGCAAAATCACACAATCAATACGTAGTGAGATTGGGACACCAACCTAGGGCCATGTCGCTCCAGAATTAGAGCTCTTCATTTCTCTTGTCTTTGGCCTATTTCTGATATCATATGCCATGCTGAACCAAGGGGTTTGTACAAATTGTGTACAGAAATGGGAAATAAGGAGATACTTCTGTCAAACATTTAACTCTCTTCCTAGGAATGCGATAAAAGAAATTGAGGAAAAGCATTTATGTCTAATAATGACTGTGTAATATCTACTGCCAGGTAGATAAATCAATTTCAGAACAATATGGGAGGGTTAGAATGCAAAGGTATTGTTTCATTTCACTTAATATGATATTTAACAGTACTCTTTAATAATAACAACAATAACATAAAAAGAGATGGCTCATAAACCATGCTCATACATTTCAAAACCAACAAATAGTTTCTTTATTTACCAGAGATCTGATCAAATGTAGGCAAACTAATCCAGTTTTTCTCTTTATTCACACACTGATGATTAATAAAAAGATGATTTTTAAAACATTGAGTTCTTATTCATTCAATAGATGAGAGAACACAAGTCTCTCTACTGAAGGTTTGTCATATACACTGTAACACAGATTTAATAAAAAGTCACTCTGTATATAGTTTATAAAGACTTTTTTTTCCTTGTAGGCACCTTTATTACTGGCAGCTGACATTTCACAAATTCACCAAAATGCATTTAACAAATATTTGTTGAGTGTCAGTGTGTACAACGCTGCTGTGTTCCATGCTCAGTGCTGCGAGCATTTCAAAATGAGAGTGATTCTGCCAAAGAGTTTTACCTATTGGTTACACTGATGGGATTTCCTAGTTTAGTTGTGCTGTGATCTTGATGCTTTGGAGACCATGATGTAGAATATACAGAATTATTATGAAAATAGATAGCAACTGTGTGTTGTTAAAAATAAGGTATTTACAAAAGAGAGTACTGAGTTTTCTTTCTGCTTACTAAAAGAGCTGTTACTCCACTACACTGAAGAAGAAGAAATATGAGGATGTAGAAAGCTTAAGGCCTATTGGGGATTCCTGTGAAACTTTTCAAAGCTGTTTCAGTATCCATGCTAAAGTTGTTACCACTTACCTAATTTTAGCAATCTGAAACACTGGGATTGCTTCAGTTTCTGATTGCCACAACATCATCGATTCTGCTCATGCTGAGTTAGGTTCATTTAATTTCAATTAGCATTTATTGAGCTCCTATCTTATACGGAGCTCTGATTGGAGAGATGAGACAATAAACTACTTCTGTAATAAAATAAGTGCTCATTAACATTATGATGCATAATAAAGCTTATGACTTTTAGCACTTAAAGATGCTAGTTTTTTTTTAATTATTATTATTAAACTTTAAGTTCTAGGGTACATGTGCACAACGTGCAGGTTTGTTACTTAGGTATACATGTGCCATGTTGGTTTGCTGCACCCATTAACTCGTCATTTACATTAGGTATTCCTCCTAATGCTATCCCTTCCCCATGCCCCCACCCCACGAGAGGCCCCAGGGTGTGATGTTCCTCGCCCTGTGTCCAAGTGTTCTCATTGTTCAATTCCCAC
Organism: Macaca fascicularis; assembly: GCF_037993035.2. NCBI lineage: Eukaryota > Metazoa > Chordata > Mammalia > Primates > Cercopithecidae > Macaca > Macaca fascicularis. The sequence continues at coordinate 47,811,970 of NC_088375.1, forward strand.
CTATGAGCGAGAACACGTGGTGTTCAGTTTTCTGTCCTTGCGATACTTTGCTCAGAATGATGGTTTGCAGCTGTATCCATGTCCCTGCAAAGGACATGAACTCATACATTTTTATGGCTGCATAGTATTCCATGGTGTATATGTGCCACATTTTCTTAATCCAGTCTATCGTTGATGGACATTTGGGTTGGTTCCAAGTCGTGGCTATTGTGAATACTGCCACAATAAACATATGTGTGGATATGTCTTTATAATAGCATGATTTATGACCCTTTGGGCATATACCCATTAATGGGATCGCTGGATCAAATGGTATTTCTCATTCTAGAACCTTAAGGAATCCCCACACTGTCTTCCACAATGGTTGAAATAGTTTACACTCCCACGAACAGTGTAAAAGCGTTCCTGTTTCTCTACATTCTCTCCAGAACCTGTTATTTCCTGACTTTTTAATGATCATCATTCTAACTGGTGTGAGATGGTATCTCATTGTGGTTTTGATTTGCATTTCTCTGATGACCAGTGATGATGAGCATTTTTCCATGTGCCTGTTGGCCGCATAAGTGTCTTCTTTTGAGAAGTGTCTGTTCGTATCCTTGTCCCACTTTTTGATGGGGTTGTTTGTTTTTTTTCTTGTAAATTTGTTTAAGTTCTTTGTAGATTCTGGACATTAGAGCTTTGTCAGATGGGTATATTGCAAAAATTTTCTCCCATTCTGTAGGTTGCCTGTTCACTCTGATGGTAGTTTCTTTTGCTGTGCAGAAGCTCTCTAGTTTAATTAGATCCCATTGGTCAATTTTGGCTTCTGTTGCCGTTGCTTTTGGTGTTTTAGACATGAAGTCCTTGCCAATGCCTATGTCCTGAATGGTATTGCCTAGATTTTCTTCTACAGTTTTTATGGTTTTAGGTCTAACATTTAAGTCTCTAATCCATCTTGAATTAATTTTGGTATAAGGCGTAAGGAAGGGATCCAGTTTCAGCTTTCTACATATGGCTAGCCAGTTTTCCCAGGACCATTTATTAAATAGGGAATCCTTTCCCCATTTCTTGTTTTTGTCAGGTTTGTCAAAGATCAGATGGTTGTAGATGTGTGGTGTTATTTCTGAGGCATCTTTTCTGTTCCATTGGTCTATATATCTGTTTTGGTAACAGTACCATGCTGTTTTGGTTACTGTAGCCTTGTAATATACTTTGAAGTCAGGCAGCATGATTCCTCCAGCTTTGTTCTTTTTGTGTAGGATTGCCTTGGCAATGCAGGCTCTCTTTTGGTTCCATGTGAACTTTAAAGTAGATTTTTCCAATTCTGTGAAGAAAGTCATTGGTAGCTCGATGGGGATGGCATTGAATCTATAAATTACCTTGGGTAGTATGGCCATTTTCACGATATTGATTCTTCCTATGCATGAGCATGGGATGTTCTTCCACTGGTTTGTGTCCTCTTTTATTTCGTTGAGCAGTGGTTTGTAGTTCTCCTTGAAGAGGTCCTTTACATCCCTTGTAAGTTGGATTCCTAGGTATTTTATTCTTTTGGTAGCAATTGTGAATAGGAGTTCACTCATGATTTGCCTCTCTGTCTGTTATTGGTGTGTAGGAATGCTTGTGGTTTTTGCACATTCATTTTGTGTCCTGAGACTTTGCTGAAGTTGCTTATCAGATTAAGGAGATTTTCGGCTGAGATGACTGGGTTTTCTAAATATACAATCATGTTATCTGCAGACAGGGATAATGTGACGTCCTATTTTCCTAATTGAATACCATTTATTTCTTTCTCTTGCCTGGCTGCCGTGGCCAGAACTTCCAACACTATGTTGAATAGCAGCGGTGAGAGAGGGCATCTCTGTCTTGTGCCAGTTTTCAAAAGGAATGCTTCCAGTTCTAGACCATTCAATATGATATTGGCTGTGAGTGTGTTATAAATAACTTATTATTTTGAGATATGTTCAATCAGTGCCTAGTTTATTGAGAGTTTTTAGCATGAAAGGCTGCTGAATTTTGTCAAAGGCCTTTCTGCGTCTATTGAGATAATCATGTGATTCTTTTTGTTGGTTCTGTTCATGTGATGGATTACATTTATTGATTTGTGTATGTTGAAGCAGCCTTGCATCCCAGGGATGAAGCTCACTTGATGGTGGTGGATAAGCTTTTTGCCGTGCTACTGGATTCGGTTTGCCAGTATTTTATTGAGGATTTTCACATAGACGTTCATCAGGGATGCTGGTTTTAAATTCTCTTTTTTTTGTTGTGTCTCTGCCAGGCTTTGGTATCAGGATGATGCTGGCCTCATAAAATGAGTTAGGGAGGATTCCCTCTTTTTCTATTGATTGGAATAGTTTCAGAAAGAATGGTACCAGTTCTTCCATGTACCCCTGGTAGAATTTGGCTGTGAATCTGTGTGGTCCTGGACATATTTTGGTTGGCAGGCTATTACTTATTGCCTCGATTTCAGAGCCTGTTATTGTTCTATTCAGGGATTCAACTTCTTCCTGGTTTAGTCTTGGGAGGGTGTATGTGTCCAGGAATTTATCCATTCCTTCTAGATTGTCTAGTTTATTTGTGTTGAGGTGTTTATAGTATTCTCAGATGGTAGTTTGTGCTTCTGTGGGATCAGTGGTATCCCTTTTATCATTTTTTTTTTAATTTCATCTATTTGGATTATTCTCTCTTTTCTTCTTTATTAGTCTTGCTAGTGATCTTTCAACTTTGTTGATCTTTTCAAAAAAACAGCCCGTGGATTCATTGATTTTTTGAAGGGTATTTTTTTGTCTCTATCTCCTTCAGTTCTGCTCTGATCTTAGTTACTTCTTGCCTTCTGCTACCTTTTGAATGTGGCTGTTTTTGCTTCTCTAGTTCTTTTGATTGTGATGTTAGGGTGTTGATTTTAGATCTTTCCTGCTTTCTCTTGTGGGCATTCAGTGCTATATATTTCCCACTATGCACTGTTTAAATGTGTCCCAGAGATTCTGGTACATTGTGTCTTTGTTCTCATTGGTTTCAAAGAACATCTTTATTTCTGCCTTAATTTCATTATTTACCAAGTAGTCATTAAGGAGCAGGTTGTTCAGTTTCCATGTAGTTGTGTGGTTTTGAGTGAGTTTCTTAATCCTGAGTTCTAATTTGATTACACTGTAGTCTAAGAGACACTTTGTTGTGATTTCTGTTATTTTACATTTGCTGAGGAGTGCTTTACTTCCAACTATGTGGTCAATTTTGGAATAAGTGTGATGTGGTGCTGAGAAGAATGTATATTCTGTTGATTTGGGGTGGAGAGTTCTGTAGATGTCTCTTGAGTCTGCTTGGTGTAGAGCTGAGTTCAAGTCCCGGATATCCTTGTTAACCTTTTGTCTCGTTGATCTGTCTGACATTGACAGTGGGGTGTAAAAGTCTCCCATTATTATTGTGTGGGAATCTAAATCTCTTTGTAAGTCTCTAAGGACTTGCTTTATGAATCTGGGTGCTCCTGTATTGGATGCATATATATTTAGGATAGTCAGTTCTTCTTGTTGAATTGATCCCTTTACCATTATGTAATGCCATTCTTTGTCTCTTTTGATATTTGTTGGTTTAAAGTCTGTTTTACCAGAGACTAGGATTGCAACCCCTGCTTTTTATATTTTTTCTTTCCATTTGCATGGTAGAGCTTCTTCCATGCCTTTATTTTGAACCTATGTGTGTCTCTGCATGTGAGATGGGTCTCCTAAATACAGCACACTGATGGGTCTTCACTCTTTATCCAATTTGCCAGTCTGTGTCTTTTAATTGGGGCATTTAACCTATTTACATTTAAGGTTAATATTGTTATGTGTGAATTTGATCCTTTCATTATGATGTTAGCTGGTTATTTTGCCCATTAGTTGATGCAGTTTCTTCCTAGTGTTGATGATCCTTATAATTTGGCATGTTTTTGCAGTGGCTGCTACCAGTTGTTCCTTTCCATGTGCAGTGCTTCCTTCAGGAGCTCTTGTAAGGCAGGCCTAGTGGTGACAAAATCTCTCACCATTTGCTTGTCTGTAAATGATTTTATTTCTCCTTCACTTACGAAGTTTAGTTTGAACTGTATATTAAATTTTGAGTTGAAAATTATTTTCTTTAAGAATGCTGAATATTGGCTCTCACTATCTTCTGGCTTGTAGAGTTTCTGCAGAGAGATCTGCTGTTAGTCTGATGGGCTTCCTTTTGTGGATAACCCAATCTTTCTCTCTGGCTGCCCTTAATATTTTTTCCTTCATTTCAACCTTGGTGAATCTGACAATTATGTGTCTTGGGGTTGTTCTTCTTGAGGAGTATCTTTGTGGTGTTCTCTGTATTTCCTGAATTTGAATGTTGGCCTGACTTGCTAGGTTGGGGAAATTCTCCTGGGTAATATCCTGAAGAGTGTTTTCCAACTTGGTTACCTTGTCCCTGTCACTTTCAGGTACACCAATCAAACGCAGATTTGGCCTTGCCACATAGTCCCATATTTCTTGGAGGCTTTGTTCATTTCTTTTAACTCTTTTTTCTCTAAACTTCTCTTCTCGCTTTATTTCATTAAATTGATCTTCAATCACTGACATCCTTTCTTCCACTTGGTCTAATTAGCTAAGCTTGTGCATGCATCACGTAGTTCTCGTGCCATGGTTTTCAGCTCCATCAGGTCATTTAAGGTCTTCTCTACACTGTTAATTCTAGTTAGCCATTCGTCTAATCTTTTTTCAAGGTTTTTAGCTCCCTTGTGATGGGTTCGAACATCCTCCTTTAGCTCGGATAAGTTTGTTATTATCGACCTTCCGAAGCCTACTTTTGTCTGCTTGTCAAAGTCATTCTTCGTCAGGCTTTGTTCCGTTTCTGCGAAGAGCTGTGATCCTTTGGAGAAGAAGAGGTGCTCTGGTTTTTAGAATTTTCAGCTTTTCTGCTCTGGTTTCTCCCCATCTTTGTGGTTTTATCTACCTTTGGTCTTTGATGATGGTGACCTAGAGATGGTGTTTTTGTGTGGATGTCCTTTTTGTTGATGTTGATGTTGATGTTATTCCTTTCTGTTTGTTAATTTTCCTTCTAACAGTCAGGTCCCTCAGTTGCAGGTCTGCTGGGGCTTGCTAGAGGTCCATTGCAGACCCTGTTTGTCTGGGTATCACCAGAGGAGGCTGCAGAACAACAAATATTGCTGCCTGATCTTTCCTCTGGAAGCTTCATCCCAGAGGGGCACTTGCCTGTATGAGGTGTCAGTTGGCCCCTACTGGGAGGTGTCTCCCAGTTAGATTACACGGGGGTCAGAGACCCACTTGAGGAGGCAATCTGTCTGTTCTCCAAGCTCAAACACCATGCTGGGAGAACCACTGCTCTCTTCAGAGCTGTCAGACAGGGACGTTTAACTCTGGAGAAGTTTCTGCTGCCTTTTGTTCTTCTATGTACTGCCCCCAGAGGTGGATCCCACAGAGGCAGCAGGGCTTGCTGAGCTGCGGTGGGCTCTGCCCAGTTCGAGCTTCCCAGACTTCTTTGTTTACCTACTCAAGCCTCAGCAATGGTAGATGCCCCTCCTTCTGTCAGTCTGCTGCGCTAGCAGTGAGCAAGGCTCCCTGGGTGTGGGTCCTACCAAGCCAGGCGCGGGATATAATCTCTTGTTGTGCCATTTGCTAAGACCATGCCCAGGAAAACAGGACACTCACACCCAAATACTGAGCTAGTTATTGTTTTAAGAGCTTTTCAAATATTAGCTTACTTGAAAAATAGAGAAAAATCAATGAAACTAAAAGCTCTTTCTTCAAAAAGATCAACAAAGTTGGAAAAAAAATGTTAACTTAGGTTGATCATGATAAAAAGAGAAAACCCATGTAACTTAAAATAACGACACTAGAAATAACTAAGAATCAAGAATAAATAAGGGCTATTACTACTGACCTTACAGAAACACTAAGAATATTAAATAAATAGTATGAACAATTCCATGCCATCAAATTGTATAATTTCAATGAAATGGAAACATTTCTAGAAAGACAGAGACTTTCTTAACTGATAACCTCGATTTCCTTTATGACATAGAATATGAAGGTCATTGCTCAGAGTTAGAAGGGCCAAGCTTGGAAAGAGTTGGTGAGGAGAGTGATAGATATTTGGAAGAACCATGTAACTGTAAGATAACACTGAACAAGGGCTAGCCATGATGGTTCAAGCCTGTAACCTCAGCACTTTCGGAGGCCAAGGTTGGAGCATCTCTTGAGCCCCTTAAGTTCTTGACACTGAACTCAAGAAGAAAAACACGATATGAATACACCTATAACAGGTGAATAAATTGAACTAATAACCAAAATCTACCTACAAAGAAAAGCCCACATCTAGTTGGCTTCACTGATAAATTTAACCAAAAATTCAAGGAAGAATTAATACCAATTCTTCACAAACTCTTCCACAAAATAGAAGTGGAAGGAATATTTCCCATTTGCTTTTATGAGGCCACTATTACCCCCTACCAAAACCAGACAGATGTATCTCAGGAAAATATAGTCCAATATCCACTTTGAATATAAGCATAACAATCCTCAGCAAAATACTGGCAAACTGGATCTAGTCACAAATAAAATAAATATACACATTGACCAGATGGGATTTAGCCCGAAGAATGCAAAGTTTATGCAATATCCTAAAATCGATTAATATAATAAATGATGTAAATAGAATTAAAAATAAAAATTACATGCTTAATAGATACAATAAAAAAGCATTTGACAAAATCAACACACTTTCATGTAAAAAACACTCACCAAGCTATGAACTGAAAATAATTTCCTCCATATAATAAAGAGCATGGATGAAAAACCCATCCTAGCTAATAGTGATAGAAGGAATACTTTCTTCCTAAGAGCAGGACAAAGGAAGAGTTTCCACTCTCACCACCAGGACAATTAGACAATAAATAAATAAATAAATAAATAAATAAATAAAGTACAATACAGACTGGACAGAGAGGTACAATTATCTCTGTTTGCAGATAACATTATCTAGTAGAAAATCTCAAAGAAGGTCAGGCACGGTGGCTCACGCCTGCAATCCCAGCACTTTGGGAGCCTGAGGCAGGTGGAACACTTGAGGTCAGGAGTTCGAGAGCAGCCTGACCAATATCGTGAAACCCCGTCTCTATTTACAACACAAAAATTATCCAGGGGTGGTGGCAGGCACCTGTAGTTCCAGCTACTTGGGAGACTGAGACAGGAGAATTGCTTGAGCTGGGAAGCAGAGGTTGCAATGAGCTGAGATCATGCCACTGCACGCCAGATCAAAAAAAAAAAAAAAAAAAAAAAAAAAAAAAAAAAAAAGTAACAGTAACTAAAAAAATAAAAAATAAAGGAAAAAGAGAAAAGAAATAAATAAAGAAAAGAAAACAAAAAGAGACTGGTTACCAGTATGGGAGAGGTGGTAGAGGGAGATCATGAGAAGATATTAGGTCAGTGAGTGCAAAGTTGCAGTTATATAGGATGAATAAATGTTGAGATCCAATGTATGACATGAAGATTATAGTTAAAAATATTGTATTGCCTAGTGGAAATTTGCAAAGAGAATAAATTCTAGTTGCCCTCAACACAAAGAAAAAAGAGTGTGCAAGATGAAAAGATGTTTGGTATGGTAATTTGCTTGGCTGTAGTAACCATTTCACTATGTTTAAGTACATTAAAACACTATGTTGTACACCTTAAATATACACAAGCAAACAGAATACCAAATATGGATCTTTCCTATAAATGCAAAATATAAAATGTGCCATTATTATCAATGGTTCACATGCATAGTTTCTTGGGCATTCTTAAAGTAAGTTTTAAATATGTGTGTGTGTGTGTGTGTGTGTATATATATATATATATATAGGAGCAAAATTAAAAATAAATATATTATCATTTTACTGATTTTACCCCCAAATAACGAATAATTTACTTATCAAAACTGCTTCTTGGAAAAGTATTGTTGGGTTTAATTTTATAAATAGCTTTAAAAAATTTAATGTAATGTATTTTATAATTTCAGAAGTGTAAATTTAGAGTTAGCTATAGTGCCTCTTTTCAATATCACCTGCAACACTCTTACGTTAACTATGCAGCACTAAAAAATCATTTCAAGATGGGTTTTTTTAAGCTGAAATGTTGACCTTCAAGCTAATTGTAATATGTTGTTTCTGCTTATTCCTAGGTTTGCTGCTCAAAACTTTCCAAACACTATAATATTGAAAGTTATCTGATTGTCTTTTCTATATTTGAAGAATACAAGAAATACAGGAACATATCAGTAATTATTTTATGAAAATAATTACTTAAAATATTTTAGTAGTGTCCTATTATAAAAACTTAATTTTACTCAGTGCATTATTTCTAAAAATTAAAATAAGAAAATTCTCTTTGAAAATATATATGACATAATACATCAGGTGACAGATTAAATATCCTTTCAAAGTATATAATGTATTGTGTTTTTCACATCACCATAAATTATATAGCATTAAAATTTATTAGACTATTTAAAAATAAAAATATGTTAGTATATTTTTTGAATAACTTAAGTCAATTGAATTGGATCTTCAGAAAATAATGACCAACTCTAGACATTACACTTCACATTTTATTGGACTACAAATAATACTGTGAGATAATATTTGATATAAATGCTATTAATTGCAAGAGTATGGCAACTAATTAAACTATGGGTGTTTGTGTCAGTTTTTTTATTTACAGATTAATTAACAAATTATAGTCTACATTTATATTCATAATTATAGAAGACAAAACAAACAAATTGCTTTATTCCACTTTCTAGAAACTGGCTCATAGTTAAATTGTTTAACTCTTGTGATTTGTAAGAATTAGCATGATAAAAGCTGGCATGATTTTGCAGATCTAATTATATTTTTGCTGTTACCTGATAACAACTCTATTTACTTTATTTTTTAGCAATTTTCTGTCTCATAAATTCTGTAAATCACAGAACAACTTTTGCTCTAGAAATTAAATACCTACTATACGTCACTTAAAACACAACTTACATTACTAAATCAAAGAAACTGTGAACTTGTTATCCTTAGTTTGACAATTTAAAGCACACAAGCAATGCACTGAACCTTTAAGGATTTAGTAAAGGAATTGAGATCTTGGTTTCAGAGACTACAAGAGTACTTTACATCAAATTGTTTATTCAATAAGAAAAGATTTCAGTAGTTGAATACCCTTGGATCCAGCCTACCAAAGTCCCTTCACCCATCTACTCAGTTCCTCATACTTACTTCTAAGCACTTGCAATCTTAGTCAAACTTGTAATGAAGAGAGACACCTTTTACCTGCGCAGGGACACATTTGATAAGTAATAAAAATAAAAGATAATCTCCACACAAAACTGCACAGACACATCAGTGTTCATGTAACTCAGAAGGTTCGACTTCCTGCAGTGCACATGGTCATGGGTTTCTGGCTCCAGTCTCGCTTGAGCACAGCACACAAGCACAATGCCTTTCCCTGGAACCTTCATAATAACCCTGACTGCAGCTAACCCTGGCATGCAAAATCATCAGCTACTTAAAATTACAGATGCCTCAGAAGGAAATATCCTTTAGGTCTAAATTAAATTCTGAAGGGTGCAATTGTTCTCCTTTCTTTCCCATTCCCCACTACCTCGCCACCTCACCCTTGCACTCTCTATGAATTTCTATGCCTGTATTCATGGCTATGTTGTCACCAGCTGGTGCTTATCTCATTTCCTTTTTTCCTTAGTTACAGCACAAGATGGGTACTTCTGTTCACAGTGATATAGACCTTGTATCATTCCCACTGTTTGCTGTTTCCTCCAACTAATGTAAGGCCCCCTTTCCTCCCATTTCCAGCCACTCTACACATACTTTAAATCATTTTTATTATGTGCACAGAAACTTCTTTCCATGGTTAATGGACAATAGGCATTCCCTGTGGCCCTGTCCAGGTGAGTCTGTTGACTCCCAAATTCCAGATTACTCTTTCGTTCTCCTGCGAACTTCCTGTAAGTGTCACTTCTTTGGGACTCGTTTCCACCACACAGCTAGGTTATAGACTTAACGAAGCACCATTATTCCCATTTGTATTAACAGAGTCTAAATGCAATGCCTCTATACAATAGTATGCCTCAATAAAACATATGGTTTTTTGTGCCATATACTTCTCCTGTGGGAGAAGAGAAGTATATGCAAATAACCATTATGTTTTGACATGTAATGTGTCTGTATATTTCTTACCTAGAGTACAAAAACTGTTGTATAATTTCACAGTCACACTTGGTGCTAAACAATAACAACAAAAATCAATAGCCATATAATAAAATCATTTACAACAATGATTTCTTCCGTTAGAAAATAGTTTGACCAAAGTTTCTGTTTATATCCTTGAAACTGATTTCTGGAAAAGTCTAGTTTTCCTCAGCAACCTCAAGCTAAGTTTTTCTAACAACATCTTCCAAAACTTTTAAATTAACTGAAACATTTGCATTCATGCTGGCTACATTTTTATCTGTACAGCATAAATACTATTTATATACTTGTTACTCAATATAACATTAGTCCTGGAGTCAGAAGCCAACTAACTATATTGCATGATTTATATCTACTGAAGTTTCCCAACACCATCTACTAGCAATATTAGGATTTTGCGTATTGTCTGTGTAACCCTTAAGTTAAAGGTATTTCCACATCACCTTTTATTTTCTCCAGTACATTCTGAACAAAAAGATACACTTGGAGCAATCTTCTGAACATTCTTAACCCATTTATGGGTTTAAGTTGAAGTAGTAACTTTTCAACTAACTGACACAAAAATGAACACACATTAATTTTAGTTTCATAAAGTAATAGAATGTTACATTTAATCATTCATTTTTGTATTAACTATGAAAGGTTAGATTTGAAACACTGAAATGCTCTCTCTATATTATTTTGTTATGGCCAACTTAGACTAGGATCATACTGTTCTGACTCTGTTAATTTTACAATGGCCATTTGACAAGTGGAATTACATTGAGCTAATTTGCCAGAGAATATGTCTAAAACTTACTGTTTAGGAGACAACAATTTCTCCTCTCTATTTCTCAATCTCTTTTTCTCATTCATTTTATTTTTTCTTTTGAAAATCAGAACTAAATTATTCTCCTCTCTTTTCAGTTTTGATAAAGTCAACCTTAGTGTATTCAAAGTCAAATGCCTTTAGTGAACACATAATATTAATCCACCAATTCTAGATTATTGTATATTTTGCCTCCTAAAAACCCATATAACCATGCATCTGTACATCTTAATATATCTTAAAAACATTGAGGGGTCATTTTCCATGAAGCAGGACTTCTTAAAAATATTTTGTGCCATGGATGACTTTAAGCCCAATAAAGCCTCTCTTCTCAGAATAGTATTTTTAGATGGGTAAAATAAATTAAGGAGAATTATAAAATAAATTGATGTTATTAAAACAAATTTGTATCCATGTATAGGGAGTCTGTGTACCCCAAGATAAATTCATACAATTCAAATATACTTTAATTACATGTTACCATGAAAAATCTCAACCTACTTAGCAAGTAAAAAATTATATTGAAATACGTACAAATTCATCTTAAATATATTACATAACTGAAAGCAAGAAAATTGTAAATATATTTTTATAAAATAATTGTTTAAATTCATGGAATAAGCAAGTACATAGAAATGCATTTTGGATATAGAAGAATCAAAGAATGGAAGGTGATAATTTTAGCATAAACTCATTCTTACCTTGATGGCAGTGGATGCAATTTGAATGTGGTGAAGTCTCCGAAGTGTGCTGTCCCTGTCAATGAAATAAGAGGCGGCTAGCTGATGCAGCGTCTCCAGAGTGACCGAAGAGCTATTGGTGCTGGAATCACTTCCTTCAGCTCGTTTGCTCAACTTCCGCTTGTCCACAAAAATTGTGAGTGATTCTTCTCCTGCATTAATAACATTGCAAATTATTCCATTTTCCACTTAAAAGCTAGTGCAAATAAGATTAAGTGTCACAGAAAACCTCCCCCTGCAAAAAAATTAACCTCCCCAGATAGTTCACAGTGGGATTTTGCCTAAAGTTTGATATAAAAAAATTGATAATACTGAAAATGTAAAACTTCTAAATCTATTTTTATAAAATGAGTGTAAAATTAGCACAGATATCTAAAAATCATCATACACAACACATTTTACATTTAATAAATATTGATGCAAAATTATGACTAAAGCAATAATGAATAATATCCAACAGTAAATATTAAAAATACATATCTCATGACCAATAGGATAATTCCAATAGTGCAAAGCTGGCTCAATAGTGGGAAATCATTAATATAATTCAGAATATTAACATATCCAGAAACAAAAATGCTGCTATCCTTTATTGCTTCAAATACATTTGATGAATAATTATAACTATTTATGATTAACTAAGAATTAATAAATTAGGAATCAATGAATAATAATGTTTTTTTTTTCCATAGAGATGGAGTCTCACTATGTTGCCCAGGCTGATCTCAAACTTCTGGCCTCAAGTAATACTCTCACCTCAGAATCCCAAAATTCTGGCATTGCTGCCATGAGCCACTCCACTTGGTAAAAACTTCTTTAAAGAAGTAAAATATAGGATCCTAAGCATAAAGGCCAGCATCTTTCTTAATGGGGAAACCCAGGAGGCATCCCTATTAAAATCAGAACCAGACAAACATACCCACAGTTGCTTCTATTATTCAACATGCTAATAAATATATTAAAATGCAAATATAGATGAGAATGCAAATTAGAATCACAGTGTCAGAAAAAGCACTTAAACTATGTTTTTTTGCAGATAATATGATTACGCAGGTGAAAATCCAAAATTTAATGGACAAACTACTGCACATATACAGTTACAAAACTTAGTAAGGTAAAGCAAATAATAAAAATATTACTAACTCAATAGACTGACACACACAAATATTAACTAAGTATAAATAATAACGGATTAGATCACACCATTTAAATGACACAAAAAATGTGAAATGTACATGAAAAATTTGTAAGTCACTTCTGAAAGTTGCCATAATAGACCCTATTAAATGACATGATAGATATTTTTTCTTGAGCGTAAATATTCGACATCAAAATATATCAGTTTATCTTAATATAAAATAATGTAATCTGATTAAAAAACTGAATAGATCATTGTTTTTGTTTCCTGGAAGTAGGAAAATTAATCATGTCAATAATGAATTGTAAGTGAAAAAAGTAAAAAAGACTTTTAAAAAGAATAGGCAAGAATGAGAACATCTTACCATATCTGAATGCAAATTGTAAAACCTGTATAATTAAACAGTGCAGGCTGACACATGAATAGGCACACAAATTAGAACAGGAAAAATATCCATAAAATAATAAGTACATGTGGAAATTTAGCATGTAATAAGAATGAGACAGTAATTCCTTGGAAAAAGATAGCCTTTTTACTAAGTGACACCTAAATAGCAATTTGGAAAATAAGGGATATGATTCTATAAAAGGATAGATTCCAAACAGATTAGATACATGATTATTTAATGAAATGAAACCATTCAAGTACTAGAGGAGAATTCATGAAAATACAAAGGAAGGAAATAATTCATAACTAAAAATCCCACAGTATGGAAATAAAAGATACATTAATTAGAACAAGTAAAACCAGATTTTTTTTAGCACAAAATCACAATAAAACAAATTTTGCATTGAAAAGGAATATTTACAACTTATATAACAGATAAATGATTAATTCCTCTAACATTCCAAGAACTCCTAGAAATCAAGAAAAAGAAACACAAAATTCAGATAGAAAAACAGGAATAAATAGGAAAAGAGTGTTCAGACAAGAAGAGATAAAACTAGCCCATACAGATTTGAAAATATATTCAATCTAAGTCATAGCATGAAAAATACAAATTAAAAGTATGCTGGTATATTACTTTTCAATGATGGAATCTGCCAGAATCCAAACTTTGACAACCTGTGCAAATCTATGGGAAAACTAGAAATAAACAGGTCTTCTGATGTATTGTTGGTGGGATTGCAAAATGATGTAACTTACATAGAGGGAATTTTGGCAATAGTTATCAATAATCAACTCCACAATCCTACTTTTAAGAATGTATTTCAAAGAATGACTGACTAAAATATGCAAAATGTGTCTCACTGTGGCTTCATTATTGACATTTGGTAACAATATAAATTCCTATCAGTAGGAATAAACTAGTTTACAACCGTACAGTGGAACACTGTGCAGCCAGAAGAAGGCAGCAAAAATTATTTCTACAGAGATATCACAAAGTGGATAAAAATTGTTTCCTAAGAGTTTTTTATAAGAAAAGGGGAAGATACAAGTATACACGCATATGTATATATTTCTTTCTATTTGGAAAAAAGCATCAAACAATGGAAGGATTAACCAAAAGCATTTATGCATATTTACCTACAGATACAGAAAGGTAACAGGATGAAGAAACACTTTTGCAAGAAAGATTTCTCTGAATATATTTTATCATGTTGTTTAAGCACTGTAAACAGTTTTAAATGCTTTATTTATAAAAAGTAAAATTATATCAAATTTTAAAAGCCATTCCTAAAAATTAAAAACAGAATCCAATGCTACTAATTGTGTATCATGTTTGTAAAAATAAAGTGACTTAAGAACACAGTATTTTGAATGTAAATCAATTTTTGGAATATATTACAAAGACAAAAGTACAAAGAATCAATAAACTTCATACCATAGTATATGAGCAGCATATTCATAGTAGTATGGTTTTATGCAGTATGTTGCTACATATGAGTATATGGGTATTCATTGTACAAATATCTCTACTTTGGGTGTCTTTGAAAAACCATTGAAGAAAAAGTCATAATGGGATGAATATTCATAACTCTTGTTCCACATCTGGTCCAGGTTTAAAATCTATTTTTTCATAATAAAAATATCCTGAAGTAATTGGTAAGTTCATAACCAATACTATGGCTAAAATAAAACTCTAAAGGATTTGGCTATTCCCAGATGATTCCACTTGGAAAATGAATTAAAATGTTGAAGAAGCATCCAAGTTCAGCCTTGATGCATTCAATGTTTTCTACAGATTCTTGTATTTAGAAGGAGACTTACACGATTTTTAAAATGTAATAATAATATCAAATATTTCCTTCAGTTGAATAATATATTAAATTCAAAACATTGATCCAATTAACCAATTAGACATTAGTTTTGCCTCCTGGAGATGCAAGAAGACCATTTTAAATATGTGAAGAGAGTCATTTTTGGTAAGTCTCCCTTTATATAGTAGTGAATTTTCCTATTACTCAAAGTGTTGCAACATTAATTGAAAATCTATATGTTGTTGAGCAGAAGAGAAAATTAGACCAATAGAAGGCATTCTTTCACTGGATTATGAGGTCCTGGAAGACAGACATTTAGAATTAGTTTTAGTTAAGATGTAAGTGTACCAAATTTTCTGTAGAACGGATTTGAGTTCTAATGCTGGTTTCAATTTAGTAACTGAATGATCTTCAACAACATATCTCAGGACTCAGTTTCCTCTTATGGAACATGAGCACGGAAATTATTTCCTCACAGAGCAGCTGTAAGCTGAAATAGATAGCTGTAAAGGGTTTGGAATATGGCTGGGATCTAGTCATTCAAAAATTGTTAATATATTATTATTCTCTTCTATTGACCACTATGATTCAGAGTTGCATAAATCAACTCATTCCATACCTAGAAGTTTCTAGTAAATTTATTTATTTATTTATTTATTTATTTATTTATTTATTTATTTATTTTTTTTTTTTGAGACGGAGTCTCCATCTGTCGCCCAGGCTGGAGTGCAGTGGCGTGATCTCGGCTCACTGCAAGCTCCGCCTCCTGGGCCGACGCCATTCTCCTGCCTCAGCCTCCCGAGTAGCTGGGACCACAGGCGCCCGCCTCCGCGCCCGGCTAATTTTTTTTTTGTATTTTTAGTAGAGACGGGGTTTCACCGTTTTAGCCAGGATGGTCTCGATCTCCTGACCTTGTGATCCACCCGCCTCAGCCTCCCAAAGTGCTGGGATTACAGACGTGAGCCACTGCGCCCGGCCAGTTTCTAGTAAATTTAGCTATTTTATCTTATTTGTGATAAGAAGTTGGCCTTTCTACTTTTATATATTCTTTAACCCTGTCCTATAGTCTGCAACCATATACGGAGAGTAAAGATCTCCCACAACAGTTCTTTAAATATCATATTTCTATCTATGTTGATTTTCAGATAAATGCTTCTCAGATAAATACCATATTTCTATGTATGTCTTTGCTTTACAGGTAAGTATGACACATCATTAATTTCTTCTTAATGGGATTCCAATTGAGCCATACTTCACCCCACAAAAAAGGTGGAGCACATGCTCATCTTAAAACAGTGAATTAAAACCAATTTGATTTAGGAATACTTTGCACATGTTAGGTTGTCCCACGACACAACTGGAAAGTAATAAGAGGCAGGGACCACCATTTTCGCATAGTCCTTATTGTAACTATATGAATGATAATACAAACCTAATATATGTTGAGGCAATTAAAGATGAACGTAGAAAAATGGTGGTCTATATCATCATCACAAATAAGAGGGGTTTCATTTTCTATCTACAGGAGATTTAAAAACAATGATTTTTCAGCATCCACATTTGCTTGTAAGTTACAGATTAATATGACTTCTTACTTCTGTCATGAAGGATATGTATTCCACACAAGAAAAATCAAATGATAATACATTGGTATTATCATAACACACTTTTATTACTAATTCTATTGTTTATGTTTTAATTGGCTTGGTTTCAATTAAATAATTCTAAAGGGATTATAACATAATGAGGGCAAATGAAACATAAGGTTTAGAGTCAGGTATGTAAGGGCAAATCCTAGTAATAGCACATCATCTCTCTACTTGATGACTATGGGGCTTTGGTACAGTTGCATATTTACTTAGCATTCCCATCTCTAAAACAAAGAAAATATCCTTCTCTCAATTATCTGTGGAGATCAAATAATACAATCCCTCTACAGTACCTGGCAGAGCATATATTATGAGTGCAGTAAATGTTCTTTCTCTCTTTTCCTTTTTATTAAGACCCAACAGTTGATGAGGAAGTTTTAAATTTTCATAAGCTAGGATTTCATAGATTTTTAATTGCACCATGGTAATCTGGACTTAGTCATAATTGTTTCTATTGGTTCTAATAATCAATATATATAAGATTACTAATAATAGTAGTGGGTTATCATTTCTAATAGCTTGATAAAGAGAATCCATTCATAAATTGCTCATGGTTCTTCTCTACGGTATAATTTTAATCCATGTATGCAAAAACTTTCCTTGCAGGTATGCATGTGAGGCAACTTAAATCTGTAGTTTAAATCACCATAATAGTTCCTTTAATGAATACCCTGTTTAAAACCCTTACTTACAACAGAGCACACAACTATTTGATGTAAACCCTTTACCTCGTGCTAAATTTCAACTTTTATAAAACATGGATTGTAAATTTTTAAGAAATTTTGACAAGGCCACTCAATTTACATGGAGACTAGGCCTATTTCTTTCCTATAAGAGATTTGTTTTTTTTTTTTTTTCAGTTATACATAACTATCATACTTTTGTAATTATCTTCTTCACAGTCATTTGAGATTTTTACAAACTGAGAAGATGCATTCTCAACTTTTACTGTAACTTTTCCACAAGTATTAAATCATAACAATTCATCAGAACATACTTAAATGACAATCTTCAGATTTGAAACTGAAATAGTGTTATTCAATCAACTAAAAAAAATGTGTTCAAAAGTCATTTTTATTCATTTTATTAAACCAGCTGTAGCTCATAAGCATGACATGGGTTCCAAAGGACATCCACACATTTTGTAAAAACTAAATATGATTTTGTAAATGATTCAACATTCTGAGTCTGTTAGGCAGCAAAAGGATTAATGACTGTCGATATAAAAAGATGTGATTGTTCCACATAGAAATCATGCAGCTGTGTCTCACATAACTAAAATTTTGTGGTGGTTTATGGTCATTAAAAGCACATATTAAAGGATGCTTTCATAGAAAATGAGAAACAGGGGGCAATAAAACAAACAAACAAAAATCACCATTTTAATGTTATACCATAGTTGGATCATAGAATTTGACATTTTCCTAAGAGGTGGCCCTTAAAATTATGTATTTTTCCACTCTGATCTTCAAATCATCTATGTTGAGTCAATGAGAAATAGAAATTAAAGAACCTTCATACTATTTACTTTTCACTTGGATTTTCTCAGTTGGCATTCTCTCATATATAGTATTGAGGGTAGAAACATATGAAAAATAATAGATAAAACAAGGATAAAAAGAATCCTACAGGTAAATCAGTAATGATAATGTGGTAGATTGTTTTATTCTTTGCAACTATTTACAACACCATCATAAATGCAAACGTGCACACATAGATTCATGATCCATTGTAGACAACAACTATGAGTAGTTCATGATGTGTTCCCTTTACTCTGATATTAGGAGAACGCTTTGATCAGTGAAATACAAGTGAGCCAGATGTTGACATAATGAATGTTTGGAGAGACATCACAAAGTTACACCTGTTCTCTTGCTTTTTACCCCCGCCAGGAGGATGGTATGTTGCAAAAGAGACCTTCTTGATTCCCAAGACACACAGATCAGAATCACAGGGTACCCACAGAAACCAACATATAATGTTGGCCAGAAACGACAATTATTGTAATGATCAACTAAAATGTGGGTATTTTTTCACTACGGTGAAGCCGACTCTTACGAGTTGGACGTATTTTATTTTTTTTTTTGCAATTGCTACTGCCCTTGAGTTAGCCCATTGTCCTACAATGTTTACATTCTACCCAGAAAAAAAAAAATTATGTGCATTTATGGCAGATGTCTTCCTGGTTATTCAACTTCCTTACATTTGAATATCTTATTGTGAATGCCTGTTCTGCCTTGGAGTGATTTGTAGTTATTAAAAAATGTTATTTGATTGAAAATCATTCTCACAGAAATAAACATTTAAAATATTGTTTTAATGTAATTGTTTGCAGGTTTTATTTTTGATGTAGTCTTTTGCCTCAGAAAGGTTGTCCATTCTTTGGCAATGATAAGCCACATTATTACTTGTGCTAAGCCTTACAATATTTTTGTTATTGTTGCCCTTTTGAAATTATATTGGGTTTGCAGTTATATGTTGCTCTCAGAGCTGATAATCATCCTTCCTAAGCTCCACTTGTTAAAGGTACATAGCCTGGTGCGATCTACTAAGCTACTAATACAGTATTGTGGGGGAAAAGGGGGTTTTGAAAACAAATATACATCAGGAGAAAAAAAAAATCTTAGAGAAATACGTGTTTGGCAAGAAGCAGAGCCAATTATATCAGGATAGTTAAGAAATAGACATGTTGGCTTAACACCAATTGGCATCTGCAAGATATTGCGGGAAGGAAAGAGCTAACCTTATCTCACTTTGACAAAGAAATATAATATGTTTTGCAAAGCATCCCAAAGGAAAGTAACTGATCTTAAGATTATTAACAGTTACCCCCAAGAATAGACTATAAATTTTCTAAGACAATTTGAAGGTACAATGATACTGTCTATACTAGTACAGTAACATGAAAATAAAGGAACTGGAAATTAATAGCTCTGAGGTTAGGTGGCAATGAATAAACCCTGACTGAAATACAATTAAATTACTTCTAATTTTGGAGCTATTTACAATGAAATAATGAGTATTTTAAAAAAACATTTTTGGTATGTACAGTTACAAACTCTTGCTATTTTTTAAAAGATTATTTCTCAAAACAGTTGATTATACTTTAAATTTATATAGATAACTTTAAACAGTGTTGTTCAAACTTAATGTGCATATAAATCACCTGGAGATCCTGTTAAAATGTAGATTCTGATTCATTAATCTGTGATGGAATCTGAGATTCTGCATTTCAAACAAGCACTAAAGTGATACTGATGCTTTTGGTTCATGAACCACACTCAAGTAATGAGGTTCTAAACCATAATAACACTTATTACCAAGTTAAATGTCTGTCTTTATCAGTGACCTGAGTGTTCATATAAGAAGATCTTGGGTGTTTTGCACTGTCATAGGTAACTCAGTATATATTTGTCAAAAAAGTAGACAGGTAATTTATCTACCTTATCAATGTGCTATATGAAAGAACCAGAAGAAAATAATAAAATGTCCAATATTCTACAACTTAACATTTATCTTTTACCTTGGTTGCCAGGAATGCCTTTAGTAAGATCAACTGTCATAGAAATCTTAATTACATTTTGCTCTTGTTTATTCTTATTATTTACATAAGTGATTTTTAAATCGCTTCTGTAGATAACTGCCTTGTAAACAATTAAGAAATGATTAACAATATTGCTTTAACTTCAGAAATTTTATTTTATTTACCAGTGAAACAGGAAAGAGAGAGAGAGAGAATGAGAGAGAGAAACCAACATAATCTTAAGAAATATCAGTAATCCTGAGATTAATTTTAATAAATATCAGTATAGCAGTCCTTTTCCCCCTTCAATGACATTTATTTTGATTATTTCCTATGATAGGAATCTTCAAAAATATTTACTTTTCTTTCTTTTAAAACAGAATGGATATTCTAAGAGAGAAAGTAATTCTTTGCATCTCAAGTGATTATTAATATTTCTTTAAGAAATAAATTATTTATGTGTCTGTGTGTGTATGGTGGATTACCTTTATTATGTTATAAACTAAAGTGAAATAAATTTGTGCTTCCTAAGAGACCAAGTGAAAATGAGAACAACAGCAGTTAATCAATTTTGAAAGAAGGTGGCATAAGACAAAGAATTAAAAAGTGTCTGTGAATACTTTATCCAGAACATAATTCACATGGTGAAAAGTGAGAACTGACTATTTCTGAAATTAAATGAGCATATTCCGAGTTCTTATTCTTATGGGAATGCAAACAAATGGAAAAAAAATCTAATTGATATTTTATCCATATCGTATCTTACTAAATTCAGACTTATACTTTCTTTAAACCACACACATACACACACACACACACACACATACACACACAGACACACACTATTTTGTAAAACTTTTTAGATAAGTGAACTACATTGCAGGCATAGTTTTACATATATACACACACACATATATATGTATACTACATATACTACATATATATACACACTACATAAGAATTGAGGTAGTATACATTATTTTAAATCACTATTGTATGAAGTTAATACTATTTTTGCACATCGATCATCAATTTTTTATTCCAACAATGAAGAGGATATTTTTTGTATTGAAACAAAATTGAATATCTAAAAAATGCTCACATTTAGTCAAATAGTAATCAAAAACTTAGTCATATAATATAGTAAGAAACACTTTCAGAAAAAAAAAATTAAAAGGACTTGCAAATGAAAAAAGTATATTGTAACTATTTCTGCTAATAATTTAATTATAGCTTTTTAAATTGTACATTCAATAACAGTGGTCAAACCGAACTTGCTTTTATCATGCCTAGAATAAAAAGTATTCTTCACAGTTTTTCTAAATTAACAAATCTTATTATATTGTCTATTTGATCCTGAAATAAATTTTGGTTATATATATATATTCAGAAAAGAAATTTTTTTTTCCTACTTTCCTCTACATGAGGAATTCTTTTTTTTTTTTTTTTTTTTTTTGCAAACAATCATCACTATTACCATGTGTTTGATGGCCCACAGAGCTGCAGTGAGTTAACAGAAAGGCATAGTGTAGGAAAGAGGCTGCCCATGAAAACCCCACCTCTTACTCTTCCTCCTTTTGTGGATATGTTTGTCAGGAGATTACACACTTTGTTCTGCTCCTCACTGCCTTAAAGTTGAGAGAGGCAAGAGTAGTAGCAGAGGAACCCACAGGTTTCCTGGCTACTATGAGTGGGTGGATAAGTCTATATAATTTGAGAGATGAGGATAAGAGCACACTTAAAATTTCTGTAAACATTTTGTTATAACATCTAATAAATTTTTAATGAATATTTTGGTCTCTATGTTCCTTAGTCCTTTGTCTTTTAAAATTGATCCAGAACACAGTTTTGTTGCTTTATAGTAGACTCTCTTTCTCCCCCTAATTAAAGCCCACCAATTTTAAAGTCATTATTTTTGTCATATTCACTCATATTTTGTGTTTTATATTCAGTACACAGATACACTTTAATTTTAGTATTTGTCATATATTGAATTATAATAAAATATATTACAAAAACGGTCATTAAATACATTCCACAGCTAGAAATCAATATCTCTCAGAAGTGCAATTTTTTCAAGATTGATTCTTTAAATTGAGTAGCTTATTTTAGATATTCAAACAGTGATGGAGTTTAGATATCATTATCCAAAATAGAAGCAAGCTGAATTACTATATTGATAAACAGTCTGGTAGCTATAAAATGAAATAAATGGGGAAAATAATATATATTGAAGAATGTTTTTTATAATTTATTTTTCTCTATAGATAGAATGATAATTCAATCACTGGCTTTATCTGTCATAAAATATCCCCTTAAGGGCTTCAAGAATGGTACCCAAAGTTTTATGTCTACATCAATAATATGATATATTAAATAACTCTTGGGGGAAAAAGCCATTTTTCATTTATTTCCTTTTTATGACTGTAAAACTAATAGTGAGTATTTCATAGTCAACTTATTTTGAAAAAACATTGAAATTTTGTTGAAGATTTAGGTACTTAGGAAGCATCTAGTTATAATATGACTGGCTTTTTTGTTATTCTTTATGTTCTGATGAGTTCGTGTCCTTTGTAGGGACATGGATGTGACTGGCTTTTTGTTTAAAAGGTTTGCTTATATACATTACACACTAGTGTTATAGTTTTTGCTTTGTCTTAATTAATTAAGAGAAAGGAGTGGGGAAATTAGTTCGAATTAAATGCCACAAACTTCCATTTCTTTTAAAAAGTGCAGAAATACAATTTCAAATACATGTTCAATCAGGTAAAACGAGTGAAGGTTAAATGATAAACTCACAGCCACTAAAAAGATTTCTGTGTAAGTACAATAGCAATAATTTTAAAATTTCCAGAAATCATTCCTGGTATACATTTTAACTGCAGATAGTTTATATCTTTAAGCTATTTAAATTATTGCATGCATCTTTACTGAATTATTATCTTTAACAAACAAAAATTCCCACAGGAAAATAAAGTAACATTTTGAGAAGAAAAATAATTCCAGTACAAAAGAGTATGAAAACTCAATCCAAGGAATATTGAGAGATTAAAATGTGAGTAAGGGTGTCAATTCCATCTCTTTCCCCCTTTAAGGCAATACTTGAACAAAACTTTTAAGAAACTGAAGTAAAATCATTTAGAGAGAGTACATTGTCATCACTGGAAGATCGACCTCAAGTGATTAATGTCATAAATTTTGAAAAATGGTTTATACAATAAAATAACATACAAAACAAAAATGAATCCTAAAGCAAAAATGTGGCATTCATAGTACCAACATAGTAAAACATAGTTAAATTTTGAAACTAAGGAACACGAATGTATATGGGAACCGTTGGTGGTTTTTTATCTCTTCTGTCTTTGTCTTTTCCTTCTTTTCTTATCTGGAAAAATATATTTTATCTTCTGAAATACTTACGAGTGCTTTGAATCACTTATATAATAACAATGAAGTATGTGTTTCAAAATCACTGAACTTTTTTAGAGGAGGAGTTATAGAAATAATTTAAATTTTACCTTTCAGATTTTATACAATTAATAATAATTGACATTACTGAGCCAAATAGACACAGCTTTCACAGACTCACTCTTCACAATTATTGAAATATTTTATATGTTTTGGCTGTCTACACTAATGCAATGAAAACAACTTCAATTCATCACATATTTAAATTATACCACACACTGTGCTAAGCACATTTTTTAACATTTATATTAACCTTCCCATGTCCCATCACATAGGTGTTACTCTCCCCTTCTCTATTAAAAAAATCAAAATTCAGAGGAATTAATATATTTTAAAGTCTCACAGTTGACTAAAAAGCAGGGAGGGAGAATCAGGATTCAACAAGAATGTGGCTAATCTCTTTCTCTTCTTATTTTATCACTATCCTTTTGTGGAAGAAGGTAATGGAGAGATAGTGTGTATTTACAGTCAGACTTTTATTACTGCCTTAGTCACCTGTATTTTTCACCTTTAATGTCTTGAGATTCCATGCCAGAGTTATTTTCCACAATGTACTCAGGCATCCACTCATTTTTTCCACCTGTTCATGCCTTCCTTATCTACTCTTACTTGGGTACTGATTCTCATCAATTCTGAATCTTTATTTGTGAATTTGATCCAGTTGGCTCTCCGGATTTGCTTTCATTCAGAATCATTCCTGAATTATAACTCAATTATTCTCTGTTAATATTATAAATGTTTACATATATCTAGTGATTTGGATGACCTCAGTCTCCAAAGAAAGTGAAGTTTTACTTATGTATTCATTTAACAAATAGGTAATGAGAACCTAGTGTAAATGAAGTGCAATTAGAGCCATGGGGATGAAGTGGTGAACAATACAGCTAGGGCCCTTATTTCTAAGAAAATACGCAAGAACTACAGATAATAAACCAATAGTCAAATAATTAAAATAATTTCACATAATAATAAATACAGTGAGAAATGCAAATTTGATCATGAAATAGTAGAGAACAATGGGGTTCACTGGGTGTCACTGATGAAAGCGTGGTCAGGAAAAAGCTTCATTGGAAAAATAACATTTGGGTAGAAAAATGTGAACATCATTGTGACTGTGACTGAAAAATAGAGCATGAGGAAGAGGTGAGAAGAGGCCTGAGTTTAAAGGTAGCATCCATCAGATCATTGATGTAAGGCCTTATAAATCATAGGGAGAGGCTTAGATTTGATTTTAAGTGGCTAGTTCTAGGTTTCAATTGAAACAGTGAATATGAACTGACTCAAGTTTTTAAAAGAGCTGTGTGAAAAAAGGACCATTGGAGTATTATAGGAAAAAAGAAAAAGTGATGATGTCTTGGTCTAGAGATGCTGGAGAGGAAGTGAGGAAAGACTTTGATGCTGGAGATGGGGTATATACCGGTGTAAAAAATTGACATGACTTGCTGAAAGACTGGGCTGGCAGGTTAAGGAAAGACAAGACATCCTCTAAGGCTAAAAATTGAACAAATTGCCCTTTGTGGCACCATATCATTGTTGTGAATCAGCCCGGCTATCTTTGGTAAATTCATTAAGAAATTGACAAGAAAGCAGGAATTCACTGTTTTTGTGGCTTTCCTATTGAATTTTATACAATCTTCTTCATTATAAGAAAAAGTAACATCTATTTCTAAATGAAATTTGAGACATTATTTGAAATCAAACATAAAATTAAAAATATATGTAAAGCTGGGATATTTTTTGATTTTAGGAAAATGTTATATGTTGCTTATTACACGTTATCTCCTAAAATGTCATTTAAGTATATTCAAAATGCTGAATCATACATCACTATGAAAAAGCCATATTTTTATGGCTAAATAGGATTTAACAATATCACACAATAGCTTCCTTAATTTTTACAAATGTATACATTGATCGAGAAAGTGACATTTATTCATTTCTACTTTCTTATGCGTCGTAATTATTTGTTTATCACTTTTTCTGTACCAGTTACAATCTGTATCAACTACAATCAGAAACACTAAAATGGCGCTAAAAATTTAATTGTAGTTATTTAACATGTACTCCAAGAAACCTTTCCTTCTCTCTATAAATAAAATTGATGACCCCACCTGTGACTGCTTATTATTCATGTATTTTAAATAAAAGTTTCCATATGACCTTAAGAGTGCAATAATTATGTCAAATATGTGTATGTTATTAGATTGTAAATAGCTTTCATGCAGAAACTAAGTAATATTCATCTGCTTCACAATTGTGAACACTGTGTGGGACATTTAATAATCATTCAAAATGTGTTGGATAAATGAATGAATGAGTTCTATAACTATTCATACTGTAGCTATCTGGATTAATTAACACTTTTCTGTGATTTATACAGTTTTATGCACAAGCACACAAAGGCACAAATACGTTCAAAGAGCCGTACCTCCCAGAGTAGCAGATAGCAAGAAATGTGTCCCATATTTCTTGATAAGGTTTTCTGTGATTTGCTGAAGGGTAGGTCGACGTCCCAAAAGTCTTATGTTGCGGAAGAATTCAGGGGCAAGAGGCAGAGGAGAGCCAAGGAAATTTCTTCTCTCAACTGCAAGGTTATTTACTTTCCAGCGGCCAAACTCCCTGAAAAGCAAATTTATTTTTATTCATAAATGCGTAATCTATCTGAATGTTTTCATTTGAGAAGTTCACTTGGTAGTTTAGCTGAGGTCAGTACATTACAATTACTCTTGCTTGTAATACTATGTTGTGTGCTAGGAGTAGGAAAAGAAATATTTATAATTTATTTAACTGGAGTGAATACTCTAAAACCAAGTCATGTAAAGAAAAAATAAGCCACCCAAAGTGAACAGCTTCCACCAAGATTTTTTTCCCCAAGAAAATATGTATTCATAAAAATGACTTTATTATGCCTAGAATATGACTATAGAGTTACTAAACTAACAAAATAACTAAAGTAATTTTTTTTTTTTGTTTTCTAAGGTATATTGAAAAAAAAAGAATGATTTATATTCATTATCCTAATGATTTCCTTTCTCTACTCACTTTAGAGTGAGAATGTAAAAACCCTCAGGGGTATTAAGGAGCTGCAGAACTTTAAAAACATCATCAAAAGATAAACCAGTTTTCTCCTTTTTTTTTTTTTATTTTTAATAATTATGGTTTACAACATATTTGGAAATCCAAATTCAGCTATTGCAGTTTCTCAAGATGCAAAGTGATTTTATAGATAAATTTGGCCAAGTTAGAAAAAATGAAAGATATGGTTATAAAAGATTTATACATTTTTTAAAAGAATTTATATATTTACACTGAGATAAAATCAGCCTGATAATAAATTAGAAAAGAATTATAGTAAACTGGGTGTGATTTTTTTTCTGAGAAGTGGTCCAATAAAATTCTCAAATGTCACCCACAGGGAAGAACACTTTACTAGGCTTAATACTTCAAGTGTGTTAATTCATATTTATAAAATAATCAAATAAAATGTTGATTAAACACTTTATACACATGTGCCATATTTATTTATATTTTTCTCCAAAAAAATGCTTGCAATGTGCCAGGCTCAGTGCATGATAAGAAATTCATCTACCGATGAGACCCATACTGTCCATCTGAAAGTAGCCTTCTCCTTTTGGAGAAATGTTTAGGAATAAATAAAAAAAGACAGAAAATTAATTTTTAAAAGTTTTAAATTCTGATATTTACTGAGAGATACACATACAGACCACTCTGATGAGAAATATGACTATATGAAGTGTGGCCATATTTTACATTACATGGCCAGAGAGGGTAACTCTGCGGAGACAACAATTAGGCAATATGTGAAATAATAATAATAAATTGCTTGGTGCAAGGAGGCAGGAAAAGGATTGACACAGAATAATGAGGAACAGTGCACATACTTCCAGGACAAAGGGGCATGACCCTGACAGTTTCTAACTATGGATATTTAGTACTTGTGGCACACATTTGACAGTCAAACAACCCATTTTTGTTACTAATTATATGATCAGAATCACTTTCGAATCTAGGGAAGACTTTGGCCTGAACATAAATTAGAAGCTCTTTCATCTTTGAGAAATTCTTGCTGTCTCCTGTAAGAATCAGCTCATCTAAACAGTTTTAATTAGCGTTTTTCTAAAAAGGGTTCTCAAACTTCAGCACCTATCAGAATCACCTGGAAACTTCACGACAGATTCTGATTCATTAGGTATTAGATAAGAGTTAGAATCTGCATTTTAAACAGACATGCTAGTGCTGCTCTTCTGGTGACCATACTTTGAATAAAACCACTGATATATACAATTTGGTATGTTGCCTTTCAGATCTCATCAAAATGCCATCTTTTCAGTAAATATAGGGCTTTCATAGACTGAATTTATTAAAATGTTCCCTCAAAATTGAGTAAGAATGTCTTTGTTATCTTTATAAGTTGATATAAATAAATTTTTATGCTATTCACTTCTATAATAAAGTTACTTAAATCTGAAGTGTAGGTACATAATAGTAAATGTATAATATATAAAATACATAATATTAAATATATGATATATAAATAAATATTTAAACATTGAAAAAGATCATTTGAAATAAAATATGTAAGTCCTAAAATTTGATGATATACCTCAAGATATATAGTAATACAAAACTTCGAAGATATTTTTATACCATGATCAAAATAATATTTGCTCATTAATTCAAAAATTTATAGGCTTACTCTCATTTAATATTTTAGCTATTGTAAAATGCTTGTAATTTAATCAATAGAGAATAACATAACTTTACCTTAAAGCTGTGACATATATTTTTCAGTGGTTTACAGTGCCAAATTTGTTAACTCAAATATATTCTTAGATTAAGATACAATCTAAGTGAAATAAGTAGACTAAAAAACCCAAGATGATTGATTCAATGGTAATATTTTATATCCTATACAAATGCTTTCTAAAATGCTGAAAGATTTTCGATACATGCTTTTCTAAAGATTTTCTAAAATGCTGAAAGAGTAAATACATGCTAGAAAAGTGCAATTCTATCTTTTTTAACAATTAGTAAATATACAAATATAAATCCATGATCTATTCTGAACTGATGTATTTATGACTTTCTTCATTTTGTTTCTCTCAAATAAGAACAATAGACATATTACAAAACAACTAACACAAATTATTTATTTTATGAAATCAGTTTATAAGACTATAATACTGCAGAATCAGCTATTCGAAGAAAATATTGTCTATTCTTTATTATCAACTAATATTATTGTCCATGTTGCTGGCAATACAGATGAACATAAGAAAAATCTATGACCTTGATGGCTCAAAGATTATACAAAGATAAAATATGAATGAATAAATTGCAATTCAAAGGCTTTAGAGTATTTTCTGTGAAAAATACAATTGTATAGTAGCTTAGTTAGCCCAACTCCTCTATCCCATTTATCACTGTTCTTTGATATGAATGGACCTAATCCAACTCACTTTGGATATGTTTTCTCTGAAGACCCTAAGAAGACTTCCTGAACAACTTTCCAAAGAGCCTTCTTCAGCTATTAGGTGCTTTTTACTCACTCAGTATGTTAAATTTATAGTCTCACTTCACCTTCTAATATTTCAAATGATAAAACACTTTGCCACCCCATCTATTAATCTACTATATCTGTCATGCAAAAAACATAAAGAAAGAACAAACTCTGGGGACATCGCTAAACTCAGACTAATTTAATAACTAAGTAATTATAGTTACTGTTAATAACTAAAGAAAATTATTTTCTTAATTTCAAGAAACTTCATCTTCTAGTTTTCTCCCCATATTTTCATATAAAGCATAACGCAAAACACCACACCATTGTGTATATCCAACAAGGTTAGTTTATGTAGAAAACATAAATTTCAAATTGAAATCTAAGAGAGCTCTGATTTCCACTCCACATTTGGTTTGTATTGTCGTGATACATGATCACTGTTACAATCTTTATAAAGTGTTGCTGGAAACTGAGATAAAATAGCAAAATAATCCTAAGAAGTGGTGATATGAGCACTTTAAGTAAAGACAGTCATCTCTGGACAGCCACACTGTAACTAGTAAACATTAAATATGAATCAAAATCCCCAGTGTCACTTTTTCCTGAAAACAAGATAAGACATTTACTGATGACATTTTAAGTCACTGTGGCCATGTGGCTTAATCTGGTGAAGATTTGTGAGCATATATGTATAACCTGGTCCATAAGCCCGGGACGTTGATTAGCAACTATAATCAGAATAGCTATGGTCCACAGATATCCCTAAAGCTTAACAGGATGAACAAGTGAATGAACTGAAAATAAATTTTGTCATGTAAAGTCATCAAGATTATGGGAGGCTGAGATGGGAGAATCACTTGAACCCAAGAGGCAGGGATGGCAGTGAACCAAGATCATGCCACTGCACTCCAGCAAAGATTATAGGATTATTTGATTTGCTTATTTTCTAGTAATATAATCTAGCATATCATTACTGATTTAAAGTTTTTGACTCTGGTAAATATTAGGAAGTTAATAAGGAGCTAATGTCTGTATATAAATTGGAACCTAAGGGGTGCAGATTTTTTTTTCCCTTGTTTCCTGAAGATAAGGTTCACCTCAGTTACAACTAGATCATGCATTATTTAAATGCTGGAAAAACAAAGCAATGGAGTGCTGAATTAAAAACATGCTGTTGGGTGTAATTATCATAATGAGAACATTTTACCTAAAGGCATCTCAGGATTTCATCCAGATGCTTTATGTTTATATTAAATAAGAACATTGTTGTATCTAACTAAGTGTTGTATTCAACTTGGAACCTTCACAAAACGTAACTGTCTTCCCATCATAACGTGTGAAAGTCTTTCAATTAAATAGGCACTATCATTAGAGTTTAATGTAACTCAGTCCCTTTCAAGGCACCACTGTTTTATAGAACACACATACGGGCTATAACCAGTTTAACCAGAACATTACTTTGAAAATATTTTTGGGGATCATACTCGAAGGAGCCTCTATTGGTTTATTAGAATTGTATGTTTGACTGCTAAAAATTCTGATGTGCAATCATCTATTATGTATTTCCACACAATATTTATTTTTCTACAATGTTTATTATAATTGTATCCCTGCTCAGCTTATAAAAAAGGCTGGAAAGGCCGGGTGTGGTGGCTCACGCCTGTAATCCCAGCACTTTGGGAGGCCGAGGTGGGCGGATCACAAGGTCAGGAGATCGAGACCATGGTGAAACCCCGTCTCTACTAAAAATACAAAAAACTAGCCGGGTGCAGGGGCGGGCGCCTGTAGTCCCAGCTACTCGGGAGGCTGAGGCAGGAGAATGGCGTGAACCCGGGAGGCGGAGCTTGCAGTGAGCTGAGATCCGGCCACTGCACTCCAGCCTGGGCGGCAAGCGAGACTCCGTCTCAAAAAAGAAAAAAAAAAAAAAAAAAAAAAAAAAGGCTGGAAAATAAGAATGACATCATCAAATTTCAGTTAAACGCCTGTCACATAATTGCCACATTGCCATTAACCTTTCTTATTAGCATTTAAATATATACAAATACACAAATGTACTCAGTATATTTAAAATATATTAACTGTCATGATTTCTTTAAAAGTGCACAAATATATTTGGTTTCCTCAAAACACAGAATTTGCCACTGTTCATATTAGAAATTTTGTATTAAATACCAAAGAATAAGAAAGCCAAAATATATTGACAAAAGCAGATGATGCAGTAGCTGAAAAGATTTACCTTTAACTGCTAATTTCCACTAAACGAAGTTGTCTAAAGTCCTACGTGCTATTATTACATTACTTTTCACATTACTGTATTTGTTGGCTAGTAATTTTATTAATAACCATTAAAATTTTCAGACACAACAGAATCTTAAAATAAATATATTACCTAAGCATTCATGTCTACTGGGAACAAATTCAAAACAAAAATCATAAATTAACTTGTCAAACTTTAATAACAATATTCTAATTACATCTGTAAAATCATACGGATCTTAAGAAATGGCACTAATACCAATATTGGCTTCTCATAATTTTACTGGGTTACTGTGATATATAAAATTGATTTTTAAAAGTATTTTTACCAGCTGGACACAGTGGCTCATGCGTGTAATCCAAGCACTTTGGGAGGCCGAGGCAGATGCATCACTTGTGGTCAGGAGTTTGAGACCAGCCTGGCCAACATGGTGAAACCCTGTCTCTACTTAAAGAAAAAAAAAAAAGATAGCCGACTGTGGTGGTGTGTGCCCGTAATCCCAGCTACTCAGGAGGCTGAGGCAAGAGGATCGCTTGACCTGGGGGGCGGAGGTTGCAGTGAGTCAAAATTGTGCCACTATACCCCAGTATGGGCAGCAGATCGAGACTCCATCTCAAAAAACAAAAACAAAAACATTCTTACCATATAGCTTCAACAGCTCACAAATGACACTGTTTTCCATTAGGCTGGTAAAAGGAAAATGTTTCAAATAGTCTGGATGCCTGTAGCACTGAAGCTAGTGTTTATAAAACAGCTAAATGCTCAGTAATTAGCAAGATAAAAAATCCACTCTCCATTTAGCCCCTTGATACATCAAACTTTTAAAAATAAATTTAATAGTATTAGAGTTTAATTTTTTTTAAGCTCGGGAAAAATTTTTAGATGATGCTGAAAATTTAGCAGAATGAATCTATGCAAATAAAATACTGGTGATAAAAGTCCAATCATAAATATAACTTATGTAAAATGTTTACATGTAGGATTTCTGAGAAGCACTGATTAATGACTGTTGTATTTTGAAAAAGCTGCCAAACTCAAAGTAGACTACAGAAGACAATTAGCATGACTGCAATAAAAATAACTGCCATATCAGTAGAACAATAAGAATTAATAGTAGCTGTAACCTCATGACTATCATTGAAATAAAAAAGATGAAGATGGGGCTACTGAGAAAGTGTTAAAGGATTTTCCGGTTTATGGCTGATTATGCACACTTCAAATTCTTAAAATATGTTATAATTTTAGGACTCTGAAATTACCGAAAATAATTTAATTTTATGTTACATAGTTTTAAGTCACTTTCATCGCTTAATAGGATTTTATGAAACTTAAAGAGAAATACAACACAGACGCAAGTATATATGATAATATAGAAATTGATTATGCTTGTCTAAATTAAATCACATTTTGAACACTTGTTAGCAAAAGTTTCGTGTAAAAATATACAAACATGCTGTTAATGATCTTCTCATTTGAATAAAGTAAAATATGTAAAAATTTTGCTTAAACTTTGTTTTCTAAAGTTTGATAGTATAGTTTAATTTCTATTACAAATATTATATCAAGTTATCAAAAATACTGCTTAATTACATTCATATAATAATACAGATTAGGTAGCTATTGATCAGTGTAGACAAGCCAAGAGGCACAGACATATCTGAGATAAAATAAAATGAAATATTTAGTCTGTTTTTTTCTGATAAAAAACTGAATAATTTTATTTTAGCATT
Source organism: Macaca fascicularis (assembly GCF_037993035.2). Classification (NCBI taxonomy): domain Eukaryota; kingdom Metazoa; phylum Chordata; class Mammalia; order Primates; family Cercopithecidae; genus Macaca; species Macaca fascicularis. The sequence goes on from NC_088375.1 coordinate 47,845,230, forward strand.
GATAGTTACAGAAGTAATTCATTATCTTCATTAATAGATGAAAAAAATTGCATTCATGAATAAATTTTATTATTTTAGGTAGGGAATTTTAATTTTTAAAAGGAAATGAAATTAGGATTGAAACTGCTGAAGTGTCAAATCCTATTCTCACCAATTTAATTCACAAAATGTAAAGCTTTCTGAATTTTTGCATGTTCATAACCTCAGTGGTGTAAACACACCTTATCTATGATCATAGGTATAATAAAACTGATACTGGAGACATTTTGAGGTAAAATTTGTAAAACTTAACTACAGTGGTACAGAAAACATGGATTACTTCTTAGTAATTTTTGGTACATGTAAATTTGTGAAGGGGGTTTTTCGTGCCAGGATGTTAATTTTTAAAAAATATACATATTACTGATTAAGGTAATGCAATTTTATAGAATTAATAAGTAAAAATTTACAAAATAATTTATAAATAAAATCACTCAAAGACTATGCACATCACCATTGTTGTTTCAGGTAAAGACTAATAAGTTAAATGCTCATAAAGATAGGTAAATGGGAAATAGATATCTGTTAATGAAAAAATAATGTTTGCTGACAATTTCTTCAATCATTTAAGCAGTATTTCCTCTGAGATTTCTTTATAATGATACCACATCTACCTTAAACATTGTGTCAAAGATTTTTAAATCATGGATTATGTGAAGGTAACTAACCAATTATATATCTGAGATTACAATAAATTACAACTTCAGGTATTGCTTCATTTCAAGTTACATGAAGTAAGAAGTCAAAATGAAGAATTGTTTTTAAAGAATAACTGCATTTTTAGTGACAATAAATATAAATTGTCCATCTTTTAATAAATTTTTTTCATAATAAAGATGAATTTTGAATAATAACCCAATTCAGTAGAATGTATATTTTTCCTGAAATATGTCTTAAAATGTCTTAAAGAGAATTCCTTTTAAAATATTATATTTTCCCACATAGTTGAGGCAAATGAAAATGTGTTGCTGCAGGTCATAAATAAAAAAAAAAGATTTATTTCAACATGCTCTTAATTTTATGTCTTTCATATATACATCGAATAGGGAGACTGAATATGGTATTTTATGACAAAATAAGTTCTCAGAAAAAGTATAAACTTAAGTTTACAAGGTGTAAATTTTTTATTCCCCAAATTATAACCTTTCGGTTTGAATCAGGCTTGATGGTTAGAATACAATTTTATACACAAACACTTTATAAAATATCACCTGGCAATTTCATCTTTCTCTGGATATCACTGTCTTGTATGGATTACAAATCGAGACTTGTTATCTAGCAAGCACTTGGTCTTACCATCTCCTTTTGGAGATTTATATAATATGAACTTCTTAAATATTATCTGCTTTACATGAACTTCAAAGACAATAATAATATGTGGGAACTGCCGTCTTTTCTGCTCTACCATACCTGTCTCCAATTAATTCAAGTCCTCTTGTTATATGCACTCATGGCACAATTTTCTTTTCCTTCTGTGAACTTAGTTGTGTCACTCTTTGATTCATGTTTCACGTAGATGTGAATTATTTCTTCTTATAACCATTGTATTTTTAAGACTCAAATGAATGATCCATAGTAGTCACTCATTAAATACACTTGGAATCACGAAATGAGTAAATATTCTCATGTAAGCTAAAATGAAATAGCCACCTAAGTATGAAAAAGAATGAGGTTTCCTACTTGTTAGTATACACCCTGACTAAAGTTCACAGAAAATCAAGCTCAGTAAAGGAATATATTTCTCAATTATCATCTTTGAGGGTTCATGTGTCTAGGACAAATTAAAAGTTAACTATTTGCTCTAAACTGAGAAGCACTAATCATATGTAAAAACCTACTTCCACTGATATCTAAAATACATGTTGGGAAGTTTAGAAATATGCTACCATTTCCTGCTAGGGCAGTAAAATGTATAATTGTGGTACTCCAAGCATCTTACAATTAATACACTTTGAGAAGAGCAATCCAGATATTTCAAATATAATAAGATTTTTAATTTATCTTATCTGTGCCAACCATAAGGCAGTGGAAGCACATTGATATAGACAATTCCAGTTTTCATCTTTTATGGGAAAAATAAATATGTTTGACTAGTTTTCTCCTATAAACTTTAAAACGTAATTTTTCACTGATTAGCAGTCAGTAAGTTTATACGTTTGACAGGCAAAAAACAACTTTCATACTAGTGATCATTAAACATCTTCTGGCAGATAACTTTTACCTAATCATTGAAATTGAAATGATAATTTAATTAGACTTGTTTCTAAGCGATCAACCTATGAATTTTAAACTATTGCACTGAGACGTGTGTTCTTTTTATCCCCTTTTGACAAATGAGAGAAGATTGTTAGAAATAAATTATCCGAGGCTGTATACCTAGCAAGAATTTAAATCCAGGGAGTCAGACCTCAAACCTAATGACATTAACTCCTTTACCGATTGATAGCAACTTTGATTGAAAGGTGGTTATTATTGGTAATGTATATCTGTGAGAGTGTGTGTGTGTGTATATATTTGTGTGGGAAGCATGGAGGATGTACAGGAGAGACAGGGAAAGATATAGAGCATAGAGAGGGAGAGGAAAGAGAAGAAACAGATGAAGTCGTGAGAAGTTTATTCATTAAATGGGGAAGAATGTGAGAAACAGTAATTTATATCAAACAGAAGCAAAAAGCCAAGTATAGATTAATCATTTATTGCCTGACTAGCCACCCAGGAAACAGAGAATGTAAACCTCTACATGGTAGAAGGACTTAAATGGCCTTTGAAACCATTTCACATTTCTTGAAAGAGGAATTGTAGGAAGTGAATGACTAAAGAGGTTTATAATCAATTACTTTAATAGGTGATATAGTATAGTCTAAACTCTGAGCTCAGGGTGCAGAGAATACAAGCACAGGTAACAAATGCATAAATAGATGTACTGGATTACAACAAAGTTAAAAGCTTCCAAACAACAAAGGAAACAACAGAATGAAAAGACAATATACAGAATGGGAGAAAATAAGAGGTTAATATCCAAAATATATAAGATACTAAAATAAATCAATAATAAAAAATAAAACAAATTAAAATACCCTGATTTGAAAATGAACGAAGGACCTGAATAGACATTTCTCAAAAGAAAGATCTAGAAATGGCCACCATTTTAATAAAAAATATTCAAAATCACTAATCATCAGGGAAATGCAAATTGAAACTGCAATGAGATATCACTTCACTCCTGCTAGAATAGTTATAATTAAAAAGACAAAAGTTAACAAATTTTGGCAAGAATGTGGAGAAAAGATAACCCTTGAACACACTTGCTGAGAATGTAAATGAAAACAGCCATTGTGAAGAACAGTTTGGAGATTTCTCAAAAAATAAAAATAGAACTACCATATGATTTGGTAATCCCACTACTGAATATATATACGTATTTATATGTTGAAGAGATATCTGCACTTCCATGTTTATTGCAGCATAATTCACAATAGCCAAGGCATAGAACCAACCTGTGTCCATTAGCAAAAGAATGGATTTTAAAAGGTCGTATATGTACACAATAGTCTTTGAGTGATTTTATTTATAAATTATTTTGTAAATTTTTATGTATTAATTCTATAAAATTGCATTACCTTAATCAGTAATATGTATATATTTTTAAAAATTAACATCCTGGCATGAAAAATCCACTTCACAAATTTTCATGTACCAAAAATTACTAAGAAGTAATCCGTGTTTTCTGTACTACTGTAGTTAAGTTTTACAAATTTTACCTCAAAATGTCTCCAGTATCAGCCATAATAAAGAATGAAATAATGTCATTTGTGGCAACATGGATGAACCTGGAGGACATTATGTTAAATGAAATAAGCCAGGTACCGAAGGAAAAATTCTGCTTGACCTCTCTCATATGTGAAATCTGAGAAAGTTGATCCCATAAAAGGAAAGAGTAGACTGGTAGCTACCAGAGTATGGGGATATGGAACCGTGGGAGAGTTTGGAAAATGCTGGCCAAATGATACAAAATGACAGAAGGAATAAGTTCAAGAGGTCCATTGTAGAGCATGGCAATTATAGTTAATGGCCATATATTGTATTCTGAAAAGGAAGTGATCAGCAAACCTAAAATACTGATGAACCTGAAAAACTTATTATGGAGAGCCACTCTACATGACAAGAAAAAATAAAAAAAATGACAGCTGAGCACAGTGGCTCATGCCCATAATCCTGAAACTTTGGAAGGCTGAAGCTGGAGGATTGCTTGGGCCCAGGAGTTCAAGAGAAGCATGGGCAACATAGCTTGTCTCTCTACAAAAAAAATAAAAAAAAATAAAAAAAATAGCTTGCTCTGGTAGCATTTGCCTGTAGTCCTATCTACTCAAGAGGTTGAGAAGGGGAGGGAGAATCACTTGAGCCCAGGAGGTCTAGTCTACCTTGATCTCTGATTGCACCACTGCACTTCAGCCTGGGTGACAGAGCAAGATCCTGTCTCTAAATAAATAAATAAATACATACATAAATAGGTAGAAAAGTAAAGTCTATTTTTGATGGGAGAATTTTTAGTACTTCTTTAATCTTTTTACTCACTATTGGTTTATTCAGGTTTTCATTTAATTTGTGATTCAATACAGGTAAGTTGTATTTTTCCAAGAATGTATCCATTTTTTCTAGGTTTTCCAATTTGTCAGCATATAGGAATTCATAATAGTCTCTAACAATCTTATATATTTTTTGTTATCTATTGTAATGTCTCATTTTTATCTTTGATTTTACTTATATGTGTCTTCTTGTCTTATACTACATAAATGTTTGTTCATTTTGTTCATCTTTTAAAAAAATATTAGATTTGATTTGTTGATCTTTTGTAATATTTTGATCTCACTTTCATTTATTTCTGCTCTAATCTTTACTATTTCTTGTGTTTTATTAATTTTGGGATTGGTTTGTGTTTGCTTCTCTACATTTATTGACCATCATCATTAAGTTTTTATATGAAGTCTTTTTGTTGTTGTTGTCTTAGGCATTTATTGTGATATTCTTCTTATTCCTGCTTTATCTATGCTCCATACATTTTGTTATGTTTTGATTTCCTTTTTATGCATTTTAAGACATTTTAAATTTATATTTTTTAATTTATTTATTGATATATAGGTCATTCAGTAGCATGTTGTTTTATTCCCAGGTATTTGTACAGTTTCCATCATTCCTCTTGTTAACTGATTTCTAGTTTTAGTCCATTACGGTCAGAAAAGATACTTGATATGATTTCAACTTTTTTGAATCTCTTGAAATTGTTTTGTGTCCTTATATATCTTCTATCCTGAAGATATTCCATGTGTTGATGAGAAGACTGTTTATTCTGTAGCAGTTGAGTGAAATGTTCTGGAAATGTCAGCTTTATCCATTTGGTCTAGAGCATAGTTTAACTTTGATGTTTCTTTGTTGGTTTTCTGGCTGAATAATGTAAACACTGCTGAAAATGGGGTTTTGAAGTCCCCTACTATTATTGCATTGAAGTGTATCTTTCCCTTGAGATCTATTAATGTTTGCTTTACATATTTGGGTGTTGTGGTCTTAGTACACATACATTTACTATTGTTATATCCTGTTACTGAATTGATCCTTTTATCATTATACAGTGAAATTCTTTCTGTTTTTACAGTTTTTGATTTAATGTCTATTATATATAATGTAAGCATAGCTACTCCTGCTCTTTTTTGGTTTTCGTTTTCATTTCATGGAATATATATTTCCACCTCTTCAATTTCAATCTATGTATGTCTTTATAGGCAAAGTGGATTGTTTGTAGGCAGCACACAGTTGGGTTTAGTTTTTTGTTCTTTTTTAATTCATTCAGCCACTAAATTTTAGTTGGACAATTTAGTCCATTTATATTCAGTATTGTTATTGGTAGGTAAGGACTTGATACTGCCATTTTGTTACTAAATGTTTTGTAACTCCTCTCTTCCTTTCTTCACTTCTTACTGTTTCCTTTCCAGTTATTTTCTCTGGTGGTATTATTAATTCCTTAAGTTTTACTTTTAGGGTATCTATTATAGGTTTTAGCTTTGTGGTTGTCATTAATTTTACAAAAAAACATCTTATAGCTATCATAAGTACCTCAAAGTATGTGTTTTTTTTTTTTGTTTGTTTGTTTTTTTGAGACAGAGTCTCAGTCTGTTGCCCAGACTAGAGTGCAGTTGCACAATCATGGCTCACTGCAGACTCAATTTCCCACATCTCAAGTGATCCTCCCAGCTCAGCCTACTGAGTAGCTGAGACTCCAGGCATGTGTTACCATGCCTAACTAATTTTTTATAGAGATAGGGTCTACTTTGTTGCCTATGCAACAAAAGAGTTAGTGAACTCTTGGGCTCAAGTGATCCTCATGCCTTGGCCTCTCAAAGAGCTGGAATTATAGACATGAGCCACTTCACCTGGCCCACAAAACAGCTATTTTCATTTCCTGGATGAGAAGTTAAACCTTACCTCTCCAGGTTTGGTAACTGGCACTTTATTTAATCAATTTTGTTAGGTTATATTTCCTTGAATATTTTGGATGCCTGAAGGCATGCATCAATACCTAGGCATTGAAAAATTAGGTATTTATTTCAGTCTTGCCTTGTTTGTACCTGTCCTTCTTCGGAGAGTCTTCCAGTAGTTTAAAGGGGATTGCCTGTTGAGCTCCGTAAGCCTGTGGTCGCTCTTGGCATTTTAGCACTAAAGGGTGCCCTGGGCCTAGGTTTGCTGTAAGTCTTGTAAACTGCTAGCTCACCAACGCTCCAACCTGAACTTGGAAAAGACCAGCCAGTAGAGAAGAGGGCCAGAATTTGGGTTTGTTCTGCCAGGATGGGGATTGCTTTCTGGCCCAGGATGAATTTAGAAGTGTCAAGCAGCTCACTTGGTTCTTTCCTTTGTTGTTTTACGTGGCAGAGTTGGTACTTGGCTCTTAGGCAAAGTCCGCCATACTGTTTCCTCTTCTTTCCCCAATATAGGGATTCTCTCTCCACACTGCACTGCCTGAGGTTGGGGAAGGAGTGACGTGGGCAGTCTAATGGCTGCCACAACTTACATGATGTTGGGTTTCTCCCTAAGCCATCATCCTCCCAGACCAGTGCAGTACTGGGACTTGCCCAAAACCATGGTCACTACAGCCTGCCTGCTACTGAAATTTACTGGGGGCTGGAGTCCACTGTAGTCAGCTAGTAGTGAAGCAGGCTGGGACTCAGGTTTCTGCTACTTGGGTAGCAGATTCCTCTCTAGTGCAGAGATGTCTAAATGCTCCTTCTGTGGGCCCCAGTCTAGAATCAAGGACTATGAGGGCCCTACCCCACACTGAGTTCCACTGTGGCAGGGCCAGCACTAAGTTTCAATGCAAATTCCCACACTCCCTTCCCTTTCCCTCCCCAAGCAGCCAGTTCCTCTCTCCACAGGGCTCTGCCTGGTAGCAGGAAGGGGTGGTTTAGACAATGTGATACTGTCCTTCCTACAGTCTTAAATTCCTCTCTTTTGGTTATTATACCAAAATCAGGCACTGTCATTAATTTTGCTCTTTTGAATGTGCTTTTTAATGTGTGTAGTTATTCAATGTAATATTCCTGCAAGGCAACAATCTTTGGGAAGTTCTAATTGGCCATGATGATCTGGCTCCTCATTTGTCTTTTTTTTTTTTTTTTTTTTTTTTTTTTTTTTTTTTTTTTTGTGTCTGAGCTTTTGGTGTTATATTTAAAAAATTGTAGCCAAAACCAGTTTTAAGGATCTTTTCCCCTATATTTTATTCTTGAAGTTTTGCAGTTTCATGTTATATTTAAATTTTTAATATTACGAGGATGTACCCACAAAAACTAAAAATTAAAAAAAAAATCATGGGATGTAAGGATGATTACATATATACATGGATAATAAATGTGATCCATAACATTAACAGAATGAAGGACAAAATCACTATGATTATATCAAAAATGTAGAAAAAGGGTTTGACAAAAATTCAACATTCTTTTATGATAAAATCTCGCAACATATTAGGTATAGAAAAAAATGCACCTCAATATAATATGGACTATATATGACAGTCCTACAGCTAACATACTCGATGGTGAGAAATGACAAGCTTTTCCTTTTTAAGATCAGGAACAACACAAGGCTGCCTACACTCACCACTATTCAGCATAGTATTGGAAATTCTAGACAGACCATTTAGGCAAGAAAAATAAATCAAATACATCCAAACTTGAAAGGAAGCTAAATTGTCTCTATTGCAGATGACGTTATCTTATTGCAAAGAAAACCCTAAAGACACCACTAAACCAAAAAATAAAGTCAAAGAAGTTGTAAGATACAAACTCAGCATACAAAAATCAGTAAGATTCCTATACACTAAGAAAGGACTATCCACAAAAGAATTTAAGAAAACAAACCCATTTACGATAGCGTAAATAAGAATAAAAAGGCTTAGGAGTAAATTTACCCAAATAAGTGAAAAATTTTGTACATTGGAAATCAGAAGGCACTGATGAAATAAACTGAAGAACACATAAATAAATGAAAAATTATCCTATGTTTATGGATTACAAGAATTAATATTGTTGAAATGCCCATGCTACCCAAAATAATGCACAGATTAATGCAATTCCTGTAAAAATTCCAATAGCATTTTTCACATAAGTAGAAAAGAGAATCCTAAAATTTATATAAAATCAAAAAGGACTTCGATTAGATGAAACAATATTAAAAAAAAAAAAAAAAAACAGCAAAGCTGGAGACATTACACTTCCTGATTTCAAACTATATTACAAAGTTACAGCAATAAAAATAATATGGTATTTGCATAACAAGACACAGAATAGAGAGGCCAGAAATAAAGCTATCCATATATGGTCATCTAATTTTTGACAATGATGCCAAGAACACACAATTGGAAAATAAACAGTGTTGAGAAAACTGGATATCCATAAGTGAAGGAATAAAATTAGACCTTTGTATCATACAATATACAAAAAATAATTCAAAATATATTAAAAACTTAAACGTAAGAACTGAAATCATAAAACTCCTAGAAGAAAGCTGGGGAGAGAAAAGCTCCTTGTTTACAACCTTAATGGGAACATACTATTTTTCACCACTAAGTGTAATGTCAACTGTTGAATTTCATAGATGCAATTTATGAAGTTGAGGAATTTTTCCTTGATTCCTATTTTTCTCAGATTTTTTCTCATAAATAAACATTGAATTTCACCAAATGCTTTTTTTTCCTGAAACAACTGGTATGATCATTTTATTTTTTCTTCTTCACCCTGTTCATATTATGGATTATACTAACTTTAAAATGTTGAACCAAACTCACAATGCTAGAAGAAACTACACTTGGTCATGACGTATAATTCCTTTTATATATAGCTGAATTCTGTTTTCTCGTGTGTGTGTGTATGTGTGTGCATGTACATGTGTGTGTATGCATGCTTTTTCTTCTGGTTTGGTATCAGGGCAGGTGTGTGTATGCATGCTTTTTCTTCTGGCTTGGTATCAGGGTAGCAGTAGATTGAAAAAGGAAATGAACTGGAAGTGTTATTTCCTGGGAAATAATCTGTAAAATTAGTGTTAATTCTTATTCAAATATTTGTTAGAATTTTCCAGTGAAATCATCTGGGCATGAAGATTTATTTGGAATTTAAAAAATTATAACCACAATGTATTTAATAATTCTAAAGCTAGTCAATGATATAATTTGTGATTGTTTGTGCTTTTTAAGAAATTGGTCAGCTTAATTTGAGTCAAATATACATATGTAGAGTTTTCACAGTATTCCTTTGTATCCTCTTAATTAATTTTTTATATCCATGAATTGTGTGGTGATAACCACTGTAAGAGTTCTGACTTTGGTAATTTGTCTACTCTCGTTTTTTCTTGCTAGAATATTGCCAATTTTATTTTTATTGCTGTTATTTTCAAAGAACTAGGTTTTTGTTGCATTGATTTAATCTACTGTTTCTCTTTTTTCAACTTCATTGATTTTTGCTATTATCTTTATGTTTTCTTCATTTGTGTGGGTTAATTTTTCTCTTTTTAAAGATCTTTGAGGAGGAATCACATTATTGGTTTGATTTTTTTTTCTTTTCTATATGTAAGTTTTTTTTACTATACATTTCTCTCTCAGCACTGCCTAAATCATGTTCCACAATTTTTGATACTTTGTGTTTTCATTTTCACTAAGTTCTGGGTCTTTTCAAAATTTGTCTTGGGACTTATCTTTAACCTATAGTATGTTTCAAAGTGTGTGGTTTGTTTCCAAGTGTTTGGAAATTCCCTTGTCGTTCCGGTGTTGCTTTCTTGAATGCTTCAATTATGGTCATAGAATATACTCTGTGTGATCATAATTGTTGAGATTTGTCTCATGACTCTTAATATGCTCTATTTCATGTGACCCAGGGGCCCTGCAAATGTCTGTGTATTTGGTTAAAGGGTTCTATATATTGATTAGATCATGTTTGTTGACATTGTTGTGTTCTTCTATATCTTTGCTGACTTTTCATCAAGTTGTTCTAGCACCTGATGAGAGAGGTGTTGAAATATCCATCTATAGTTGTGGATTATTTTAGTTCTTCCTTCAATTCTGCTAAATTTTGCTGACAATATCCTGTAGCCCAGTTGTTTGGTGCATGCACATTTAAGGCTAATATGTGTTCATGTTGTATTAATTCTTTATCATTATAGTAACTAACTATCTCTGGTAGATTTCTTTGCTCTGAATTCTGCTTATACTAATATAGTCTCTACTCCTTTTTCTCAAATTAATGTTTGTCTATTATGTTATTTTCCATTCTTTACTTCTACCTAACCTACATTGTTACATTTGAAGTGTGTTTCCTTCATAGACAGCTTACATAGGAGCTATATTTTCTTGATCTATTCCACCAATGTCTGTATTTTAATTAGTGTATGTATACCATCTCTACTTAAAGTAATGATTAACATTATAAAACTTAAGTACAATGCTTTCTTTTGTTTCTGTTTTCCATTCTCTTTCTCCTTTTTTGTATCCTTTTGAGTTACTTGAACAGTTTTTAAAATTCCATTTTTATATATCTATACTAATGTTGATTATATCTCTTTGTATGTATTTTATTGATGGCTTTACTTATCACAGTTCACGGGGGTCAATATTTTACCAGTTCCCATAGAAACCTTACCTCCCTTTACTTCATTTTATCTCTCCCATTTATAATATAATTGTGTTTAATATTTCCTCTAAATTACTTTTGAACAATTTAAATAGTGTTATAATTTTCACTTCACCTGTCAAAATACTTTAGAAAACTGTAGTGAAAAAAAAGTTTCACATTTATCATGTTTTTACTCTTTCCATTTTTTTCTTAATTCCTGTTATTCCATAATTCCTTCATTTGTCTCCTTCCTTCCTTCCTTCCTTCCTTCCTTCCTTTCCAAACAATTTTATGCAATGTCTTGAAAACGTATGAAATAAAAATTTTAAAAGTATATACAATATTGAAAAGTCTTATAGAGTTTTGGAATATACAGGCATATTAAAGAAGTTGTTGAGAAAACAAAGCTAGGTGAGAAAACTATTTCTGTGTAATTACATAACTATCTCTGTGTTCACTTAAAGGTAGAGTTTTCTAAGACTATAGAGAAAGATTACATAATTATACAGAAATGTTATTTGTTGAGAGAAAAAGTGGATAGTAAAACCAAGCGTTTTTCTGATAAAATTTATCATTTAATCATAAATAATATTTAAACAGACGTATACTTATAGAAAAATATTTTTTCAGCAAATATTTATAGATATAATTTATATGTTGATAGTTCCCTATATTTCTTTGCTGAAAGTGTTTTGGTGCTACTTGTATGTATATAGATAGAAGCATTTTTTAAACATACTTTATTTTCTGAGTAATTTTATGTTAAATGCAAAACTGAGAGAAAAATATAGAGTTAATCCAAACACTCCCAAACCCCACAGATGCACAGCCTACTAAATTATCAGTATCTCCCACCAGATAGCACATTTGTTACTACTATTGAACATACATGACACATTATTATTCCCCAAAGACCACAGTGTACATTACAGTCCACATGTATGAGTCTGGACAAGAAGTGTACATATATACATGAATTTACATATATAAAAATGTATATATATATTTTAAATGATGGAATGTTGTAGAAGTTGCCAAACACACCTCTATAACTCTAAATGTATCACACTGTGATTTAAAAAGAAAATGTCTATGACAAATATATAAAAACCCAGTTACAACTAAAATAATTTCTAGTTAACAATAAATGTAATAAATATTTAAAATGATAATAAAAATCCAAACCAGCAGGACCAGTAATAATTGTTCAGTATGTTAATTTTGGATTTGTATGAACTCTCACTGCAGAATATTGGACACCTCTCAATTACACAATTATTCATATCTGATCTAACTTTTCCCAACTTAATTATTCAACCTTTCCTTAAAAATCCCCTCATAAATATTTTATGCAATACATGCTACCACAGCTTACTTGTCTCTGCTCACATTTTAAAAGTCCCATGCCTTCCACAGGTTAGACTAGTTTGGAGTTGCTGACAGCATAAATGTGAAAATAGGCAGGAGTTACAGAATCACAGAGTTCCTTTACATTAAGAATGACTTTTAGATAGTTAAATGCTGTATATATTTAAATAGAATGCAAATATTTTCAAAGAATATAGAAAATAGTTTCTGTCTAGTGAATACTCCTGTATGTGCTTGTTAAAAAAACATAACTAATGATTATAATAAAAATAATCTTTAAAGTATAGACATTTATAGTTGTGTTTCAATTCAGGAAGAAGAAGAAAATATTAATTTAAAATTTAGCATCTATAACAAGTTTGTATATCACCTTCAAAATGAAGGGGGGATGCTAAGGCCTTATTTTACACTTATAAAAAAATAATGATAATTCTTATAATTAGATAACATTTTAATTTTCCAAGTTTCTGAATATAGAGCAGATGGAAATCAACTTTTTAAAAATTTAAAGGAAAGATAATCTCAAGATGATCTCCAAAGAGTAATTAAAATTAAATTCTGTAGAAACAGTAATGTTTTGATATCAATGTAAACATGAATTAAATGACATAATGACTTTTCTAGTGATAATTTAAATACAATGTTTTATAGAAAATGAACAATTCAGATAGCGATGGGGTGACTATGAAGATAAGGGTAACCATTCTTTTTGTAAAATAAATATATTGTAATCAGAAGACTCCAAATAGGAAATACAGAAGTAATATTCTATAAAGACTGGAAAAGGAGAGAGTAAAAACTATAAATTAAATATTAAGAAATCAGGCTGCTATACTACATAATTATCTAACAATGAAAATAAATAAGCGTTTAAACATCAGTCATTTATTTCATTTATTCCATTTTTAATAAAGTTGCAATTAAATATTCTATCAAGTAGCCTCACTTATTCTGGTTTGGGCTTGAGTAAGTATTTTATAAATTAAGTATTAGGACACTTCTGAAAGAACTAGGTCAATTAAAAGTTAGTAAAGCTGGAAGTCCAGATGGCACTGAATTCACTCAACTAAAATTAACTACTTTGAATTTGGCTCAGTCTCAATATTCAATTATTAATGTGATATATGTGAAAATCTGGCAAATTGGAAAATGGAAGATGATTCAGTTCTTCTAATTACAAGGTTAGATAAAATAAATATCTTCATTTTCCCCCTAGGTATTTAAAAATACAACTGATGATATAATAAAAAATTTAACAATCAACATAAAATTGTAAATAATTTATTTTTCCCATCAGGTAGTACTTCAATTGCCATTCATATAAAAGTTAGTCATCTAATGAAGAAAAAACACTATACATCAAATAAATGTTTAATTTTTAAAAAATGGAAACCTGAAGAAAGTAAGAATTCTATACTTATGCAATTCTGCCACTAACTTGTTTTATGAACTTGAAGAATTTACTTTGTCAGTTATATTCTTTATTTTCCATGCTATAAAACCAAGGACCTAGGCTTAAAACACTGAATTTTTTTTTAGATTTTGGCTTTAAATTATATAACACCTATAACAGAATAATATCATGCATTTATACTTTTCAATAAACATATACACATATCTCTAGGTAGCTAGTATGTGATTCACCATATTATTTTACAAAGACTTACATATTAAAAAGTATCTTTCACGAATCATCACAATATATGACTTCAAAATATACTATAAAGATATAGTAACCCAAACTGATACTGGTATAAGAACAGACACATAGACCAATGAAACAGAAGAGAGAACTCAGAAATAAATCCATGCAGTTATAGCCAACTGATTTCTGACAAGGGTGCTAAGAACACACTGAAAGGACAGTTTCTTCAACAAATGGCACTGGGAAAATGATAATATCATTCAGATACATGAAATTAGACATTTATCTCCCACCATATGCAAAAACAACACAAATGGATTAAAGATTTAAATGTAAGACTTGAAACTGAGAAAAAGCATAGGGAAAAAGCTGCATGATACTGGTCTAGGTTAGGATGTTTTGCATAAAACCTCAAAAGCACAGACAACAAAGGCAAATATAGATAGATAAGATTACATGAAAGTAAAAAGCTTCTGCACAGCAAAGGAAACTTCCAACAAAGTGAAGAGACAATCCACAGAATGAGAGAAAATATCTGCAAACCATCCACCTGGCAAGGGATTAATAACCAAAATATATAAGGAGCTCAAACAACTCAATAGCAAAACATCAAATAATGCATTTAAAAACTGGGCAAAAAATTTGAATAGACATTTCTCAAAAGAAGACATAGAAATGGCCAATAGGCATATGAAATAATTATCAACGTCATTAATCATCAGAGAAATGCAAATCAAAACAATAATGAGATATCACCTCACTCCAGTTAGAATGACTATTATAAAAAATCAAAAGATAAAAAGTGTAGGTAAAGATGTGGTGAAAAGGGAACCCTTATATACTGCTGGTATGAGTAAAAAATTTGGAGGTTCCTCAAAAAAGTAAAAATTGAACTACAATATCATCCAGCAATTCCACTCCTAGAGTAACTATCTGAATGAAATGAAATCAGTGTGTGGAAGAGAGATCTGCATTCTTTAGTTTATGGCAGCACTATTAACAATATCCAAGGTATGGAATCAGTCCAAATGTCCATTAACTGAAGAATGAATAAAGACAGTGTGGCATTTATATACAGTAGAATACTACTCAGCCATAAAATCTCCTGTCATTTGCAGCAATATGAATGAACCTGAAGTATATTATGTTAAGTGAGCTATGCCAGGCACAGAAAGGCATATACTGCATTATCTCACAAATATATGGAATCAAAGAAGTTATTCTCATGAAAGAAGAATAGTGATTATTAGAAAGCAAGGAGAAGAGGGGGAGATGGGGGTAAATTGATCAATTGTTACAACACCCCAGCTTCATAGGAGCAACAAGTTCTGATGTTCTATTGCATAGTAGGATGACTAGTTAGCAACGATGTTAACATAGAGATATTTTGAAATATACAGATATTTGTAAATATACAAACATTTTGAAATATCTATAGATTTCAAAAAAGCTAGAAGAGAGGTTTTAACACCTCATAGGAAAAAAATGATAAATGTTTAAGATAATGGATATGCTAATTATCCTGATTTGATCATGGCATAATGTATACATATATCAAACATCATATTATATCCCATAAATATGTACAATTATGTGTCAAACATAAATTAATAAAGAAAATTATTTTACACTATATGCCATATCACATGCACATACTTGGAACAATAAAATGCTGTTTCTTTTCTGTTTTGTTGGCAATATTCAACTGATACACTGGAAAAACAATAACTATATTCATCCATAACTTTATACCAATGCTCTCATTCTTTGAAGACTCACAATAACTCTGTAAGGCTTCTATAAATACAATCATCACTCTTGTAGAGATCATAAAACAAAGACTTAATCAGATTAAGATACCTGTCCAACATGAAACAGTTCATAAATTAGTGCTGTCCAAAAAACATCTGTGAACCAAAAATGTTATTTTAATTTCTGAGCAGAAGAGCAACATACTCTAAAGGCAATGAAAGAAGGTTGTGAGCTGGCACTGAGGTTGAAAAGGAGTATCTGAATTTAAATAAGCAATTTTAGAGGGCACTGAAACATTTTGATTGTAAGAGTAAGGTAACCGAGGGTCATAAAACAGAAATGAAAGGAGTTTTAGAGAAAATACAACTATATGTTTTTAATATTTATTTGAAATATGACCTAGTGAAAACTGTATATTACCTCTTCAAGCTAATAGAATTCTTTGTTGAATTAAAGACTAAACTAGGTGTGGAGGTAGGGGTATAACTTTAGATAAAATGGCCATGACCTAGACTTAGTTGTTATAATGATTAAGTTTGAAACATATCAACATTCTCTGTAGTCTAGCTGGATAGATCAAAATTTTTTTTTTTAATTCCATATCCTAGAGCGCAACTATTTTAGCACAAATAATCAAGATTTATTGTACAGCAGGCACATTTACAGTTATAGTCAGACACAAGAATAAGGTTAAAGAGATCAGGAAAAAATGGGTTGTATAAATGTTACATCTCAAAGGTAGATGGAGTAATTCTTATGCACAAAATTCATTGAATATTTTTAGAATATTTAAGTAAAAGATTCTATTGTTTTACCATATTGTAAAACAATATAGTACCCCAATCTTTATAATTGTTCAAATTTTATAGCTTTGATTAGCAGTAAAAATTACAATTGACACTACTAGTTTCTCCAAAACTAAATCATTTCCATGAAAATCGTGTAGTTCTGAGGAGTACATATTGTTTAAACTCTTGAGTATCTACTGAGGGCAAAATACTCTCTCTTGTGTAGTGTGTTTTATCACTTTACAGATTTGGAAACAAAATCCTAATTGGGATTAGTTCAATGGCATTGCTAAAGTCAGAGTAATAATTAGGTGTGAAATAAAAAATTAAAACATATATTTATTAAATATTTTAAGTTTTTTAATGTTCTATGATGAACTGAGCTCCTGATTTAAAACTTTTTTTCTTTTTTTCTTTTTTTTTGAGACGGAGCCTTGCTCTGTCGCCCAGGCAATAGGGCTATCTTGGCTCACTGCACCTCTGCTTCCCAGGTTCAAACAATTCTCATGCCTCAGCCTCCCAAATAGCTGGAATTACAGGTTTGCACCACCACACCTGGCTAATTAAAGCATCTTTAAATTGTCCCTACAAATCTAAGTCAAATCTAGGAAAAGTCTGGGCTATTAGCATTTCGTGCTCCTATTTCCCTTTGTGTACACAATAGCTTTGTGCGTAGATGTGCTTAATATATGTTAATGGATAGAAAGCAATGCCATATTTTCACTCAAACTACTTTTTCCAGTCTATCATTCTGTCTCATTGCTTTTTAATTTTTTTCAAAGTGTAGATTGTGCTCATCAGTAATATGAAGCACTGTTCATCACCTCCCCCGAAAAAAAGAGCTTCCATATTAAGAAGTAACTTTCTTTTTTTTTTTCATTTTCCTTCTATCTGTACTTTAGAACACTAACAAAAAGACAAAAATAATGAACAAAGCTTCCATTTCCTGCAAGATGGTGGATTGTCTCTACCATAAAAATAATTAAATGTGTGACTAAAATAACATTTCAAAATACATTGAACTGGCAAGAAAATTGGGAAACTTTAGAAACAAAAATCTGAGAAAGCTAAGTCATAGAAATGTGAACCAAACACTGAAGCAAGATTTGTTCTGATGACCTTGACCTAACCCAGAAGAAATTAAACTTCAGTTTGTATGACCGTCCTCTTTGACATGGTACAAACATACATCAAAGGAGTCAAGGTAATAGGGAACCTCTAACTCCTTCCACACCCTCACCTACACTTAAAACTGTGGCTTCGATAGTTTTCAATTCTATTTCAGGGCACCCTAGACATAATTTTGCTTTTGAGTTGACATAAGAACAAATGCATATAGTTTTCAATTCTATTTAAGGGCAACCTAGACATAATTTTGCTTTTGAGAAGACATAAGAACAACACTTGCATATCTTGAATTTTAGCACTAGATAAAAGAAAATCTCTCATGAATGGCAAAACTGTAAGTGTAAAAGAGTAATGATTGTATAAGAATTGTTATTAATAAATTTAAAACAAGTAAATAATACATATAATTAAGGAGGAGGGGAAATGTAGTTAAAAGATTCTAAACTCCTTGAATTTTCAGAAGAAGGATATTAACAAAGGTTAGACTTTATAGCATTGCCATATGTTAAAATGTACATATGTTTATATGTGTTAATGTTTCTAAAGTCACAACTAAAATGGTGCAGACACTATGGAAAACAGTATGGCAGTTTGGGGACATAAAATTCAAAACAGAATTACCACGTGATCCAGCAATTCCACTTCTGGGTATATATCTAAAAGAATTGAAAGCAGGGTCTCAAAGAAATATTTGTATGCCCATGTTCATAGCAGCATAATATACAATATCTCAAAGGTCTAAGCAACCCAAGTGTACATCAACAGATGAACAAATAAGCAAAGTGTGGTATCAATATAAAATAAAATATTATTCAGCCTCTAAAGAAAGTTTGAACTCATACTACGGCATGTGTGAATCTTGAGAACATTATACTAAGTGTAATTAGTCCATGATAAAAAAAAAAAAAAACTACTAAAAATGTTGTATGATTCCACCTATATGAGACGATTAGAGTACCCCAAAATTGGAGAGATAAAGTAGAATGGTAGTTGTCAGGAGATGGGAGAAGGAGAAATGGAAAATTATTTTTAATAAATATATTTTCAGATTTGAAGGTGGACAGATTTCCGAAAATGTTTAGTAGTGATAGTTGTACAATATGAATCTATTTAATACAATCGATATATACACTTAAAAAAGGTTAAGATGATAAATTTTATGATATGCCTATTTTACTGTAATTTTTTAAATTTAAAAACATTATTTAGGTATATATATTAAGTAGTTTTAGAGAAGTATGATTAACTTTGTATAGTTACAACAAAAATAATTTTCAAATGACTTGTATTAATCTCATTATTGAAGATTTTCAGTTTACAAATCTCATTGTGTTATACTCTATATTAAACCCTAAGATAATTCAAATTGGGTATGAAAATTTTGCTTAAAGTGGATTCATAATGCCAAAGAATCATTTGAGAGAAATCCAATTTTATTTTCCCCGATTATTTATATAAGGAGAAATAATCCCATTTTACTTAGGAAATAATTCTTTCCAGGAGTGTACACCACTCTAATTTATAATTTGCTAATCTGAAAATATTACTTAGTTAATTCTAGTTATAAAAAATAATACTTAAATCTCAAAGATCCAGAATGAAAATGAAATATATCCCCAAAATTAATCTAATTTATTTTATTTTAATCTTCTAGTGTAATGGTTTTGGAAACTTTAATTACCAGATTTCATAGAGATCCCTTCAGGATCTGCAGCCGGAAGACATGGGGTAGTCTACAATGGCCAATCTCTAGCGTCTGTATATTTTTCCTTATTTGTTATTTTTGTTTTTTAGTATATATGGACTCACCTTCTTTATTTATTTATTTATTTAAAAAACTGCAGTTCTAACAAACTAAGCTGGTGTTTCTCCTTTCGAATAACACCAAGGAAAGAACCCACAGGAAACAGAGAAGGAAGAGGATGACATATTGAATGCAAAATATTTGCAGTTAATTGCATGAAAAATGTTCTATACTTTCTTGACTTTCAGTTTACTGAGAAAAGCTTTTAACAGCTCATATTCATGTTTATTGAAAATATTCCACCATAAGGCACACAGTCTTTCTGAAAATACTAATTTGCGATCAAGATTAATTCAAGTGCTAGTCAAACACAACAAAGTTAAACTACATATTTTCTGGTATTTCTAACGTTAATATGTTTTTATATATACTTAGAAATGATTACAATAGCATTCTGAATTGACCAAAATTTCTTTCTGGAAAAAATATGATAGATTATGTAAAATATCCAGCATACTGCATGCCATTTTTTAACTAAATGAGTTCCTCTAAAAGCCAAGACCATCAGTTATGGCTAACTTAATGCAATATTATCATCTTCTCATATCTAATTATCATAATTTTCTCCCTTTGTTATTGTTTACTCAATCTCCCTCCCTTTCCCCAGTTTCTCTAACTCATTAATTATATGCTCATAGAACAGTTCCCTTTGAAATACCTAAGCTTCCACCTTCTCTCTAAGGCTTTTAATTGCTCATCTTCCAAAATCAAAGTCACTTATTACATATTTCTTCATTCTATAATTATCCAAATTCATGAAGTAAGAATAAATTTTAATAGATTAGCCCATGATGCACAACAAAGCAGCTATTTAATTTTAAACAAAAACAATATAATTCAAGTGAGTGAATACTGCTAGTGCATGTTAGTTAATTCCATAACCGGAATGCAGGGTTTCATATTCTCTACATAAATCATTTTTGAATGCTAGAGCCAGATTTGAAACTCTGATAACTATTACTTAAAAATCCAAGTATTTTAAATTATGTTGTACTTTCTTTCTGACTCTGGGCTGGAGTCAGAATTCTAGCAGGAGTGCCAATGAACTGAAACAGCGAGCACAAGGTCCCATGTACTTTTATCATAAATGACTGCAGTTTGAAAAAGTAGAACATTTATTTTAATTTCAATTATTAAGAAAGGCTTCATGGAAGACACAGCATTTAAACTTTGCCTTGAAAACTGACAATGATTTTTATATATGAGAAATATGAGGAAAGCATCCAAGGCTACAGAAAAGACCTGAGCAGAGATATGGATAAATGAAAGTGAGGAGAATGTTTCTGAAACAAAGATTAATCCTAGTGTGAAAGGCAGAATGTAAGGAGATACATAATCAATTTTGAAAAACAGTGGTTGGCAGCAGAGTATAATGATTAAGAATTTGATGTCAGGAACCAAAAAAATAAAAAATAAAAGTAGAAATTAAGTAGAAATAATGAAACTTGTTTTGAGGATGCAAAAAGTAATATTAATCAAAGTTTGATCACATAATCTGGGAAGTGATATAAACCAAATGTCAACCAAAAATACTTATTTTAATGTTATCTTCAGTTAATATACAGGTTAACTTATTCTGTGGGAAAGTTTATATCATCACAGTGTTATAAAAGCTTTTCCTATATAAAAAGAAGTTGATTAGATCTTCTAAATTGTATAAGGGTAAAATAACCGGTGACAATAAAGATAAAGAAGAAGAAAGAAAAGTTGGGACTAAAGAGAGAGTGGAGAAATAAAACAGTTGTAAAGTCTATTGCCACAGATGAAAAATAATTTATAAAGCTTAAAAACAACACAACTTATAAGAATAATGCCAGGAGAATAAATACTCTCATGCCTAGAGGCATGTTGATCATATTATTAATATAAATTCAAAGCATATGTTATCTAAATTAGACAAAATATTTAAATATTTAAACTCAAAACTGTCTAGAAAAAAAAACCACATGATATTTGAAAAATCAAATATATATGTATATGTATTTATATATATATATATACACACACATATTTTTAAGGTCACCTTGTAGATAAAAACATTTAAAAATTAAAGTATATTTATGTTGAAGTAACTGACAGCATTTGATGTGGTGCCAAACTCAACAGTAAATAATCATCTTTCATAAATTGTGAATTTATGTTATTGCAAAGTTCAATATAAAAATAGTCCTAAAACTTCCTACATAGTTGAAAATGAGCTATCATTTAGAAATATTGTTACAGAGAATATGCATGTATCTGAAAAAAACAAAATAAATTTTGAATGACACTAAAGCATCAAGAAAAGTCAAAATATAGCATTTCTAGCAATGTATTTATGATCTAGGTGATATTTGAAAGAAAAAATACTTTATCCTTCCCAGTGATCTCCTAAATATATCTATTCTTCCCTGACATATTGAACTGAATAGAGAAGCCTTTCCTAAGTGTTCAGAGTACCTCCGTTGTGCATCCAGTTATATTACAAGTTGTCTTTCTGCCTCAAAATAGGAAATGAAATAGGCCTCAAGATATGTTCTCAATATTCTCAGGCTTTCCTATGACTTTTTCCCCAAAGTTACCGAAAGCTTTCAAACATGAGAGGTTCAAAGGTTTAGAAAAGAAGATCAAGATAAAATTTCTTAAATTAAAGTTCCAAAATAGTAAGCCCAAATCTTAAATTAAATCTCATTTTGCATCATCATATAATAGGAAATAGCTAAGGATATGGGTGATATTTTTTAGGAAATGTCATGTCATATGTGATGGGTTATTTCTTTCGTAGTCTCTAACATTTAATTGGAAACCTTTGCCAACCTGTGGTTATAATAACCTATTCTGGGAATATGTGGCTTATTTCTTGAGCAAAGTTGTCATTCTGTTCAATTTGATTTTAAACATGCATTTCAAATTCTCCAATATATCCTTGTAATAATGACCATTAATGTCATCAACTACAAACTTTACACTGCACAGTAAGTTTTAATTCACAAATTGCTGTTAACCAATACATTCTCATTTTAAGATGAGGACTACAAATTACAAGTAATTTACAGCAATTTGAAAAAAATAAGTAAAATTATAATTGGACCTATTTCAGAACACTACAATTAAATATGATAGATAAAATTGGCTAACTATATAAATACAGGGGATTGGTACCTGCATATTTTTATGCTTTTTTAAGAGAAGCTGATAAGGTGCTGAGTAAATCAGACCAACAAAATTTGGTAGTGCCTTTTTTTTGATGCATGTGTATCATGTTAATAGGAAACATGTAAGTAAAAGAAATAGATGGCATAGATGATACAGGGAGAAGAAAGGAAATCAGAAGTCAGCGTGAAAGGTGGTGGGGCAGGCAGTATTCTGCAAGTGGTAAAAGTGGTAAAAGCATTAGCGGGAATTTAAATTTGTACTTAGTAAGGAAGTCTCCCTAAGTGTAGAGTATTATAAAGCAAAATGTTGCAACCTATGTGATTTTAATAATAATCACATGTAATGTGTAAATATCTGTTCAGTTTTACATTTTGCAAATTTTTATTCTTACAGCATCATCAACAATACTCAACACTCACTGAGATCTCTGTAAGTTCTGGGCACTGAGAAGTACTGTCTGCATTATCTTATTTTATCCTCAAAACAACCCTTGAGATAGCTACTTGGATTCTTCCCATATTTCAAATGAGAAATCTAAGGTTTAAAGAAATACATGAATTACACCGACAAGTAGCTATTAAGAAAGAATTCTAACACAGATTCACCTGACCTTGAGGCTTTCATTGCTTCAGCTTTGTGCTTCTCTTATGTGGATAGTTGGTGAACTAAATAGGTAAAATATATTTCAACTCATATTTTCAAAATTAAAAAAACTACAAATAGGTATTTTAATGGCTTGACTAATCTTTCATACATCAAATGCAATTCAACAAAATAAAATATGGCTGAAAGAGATGTGAGGAGTCACTCAGCACACTTAGGGCTTTGCATTTTTTCACTAAACTATCTAATTTATTTTCAAAATATAATGGGTAACTTGTATATGTAAAGTATTATGATAGATATTTTGAGATTAAAAAATACTTATAGACCTTGATCTCTATCAAGGGATCAATCTGTATCAAAAATTGTAATTTTTAATGGAGAATAAAAGAAAAGTAGGAACAGCTTTAGAAACACATTGGAAAAATAATAATGTAGACTGGAGACTAAAAGAAGTTTTCCTGGAGGACCAAACACTGGGTAATCAGAATAATGGCCTTCCCCAAAATGCCTATATCCTACTCCTTAGAATTCATGAATGTCTTGGGTTACAGGGCAAAGGGGAATTATGGTTGCTAATTACCCGACTTTAGAATACTGAGTTTATCCTGGATTAACTAGGTGGGCTCAGTATAATCCAAACAGTCATTTAAAGTGGAGGAAAGGAACAAAAGAGAGAAGGAGAGATATAGCAAAATAAGAAGGAATCAGCCTAACCACGCTGGCTGAAAGTTGGACTAAAGGGGGGCCATTAGCCAAGGGATGTCAGTGGCCTCTAGAAGCTGAAAAGTTAGGAAACTATTTCTCTTCTAAAGTCTCCAGAAGTAATTCAGTGCTGACATATTGATTTTATCCCATTGAGCCTCCTGTTGGACTTCTGGCTCCCTAAACTATAAGATAATAAATCTGTGTTGCATTAAGCCACTAAGCTTGTGGTAATTTGTTAGTACAGCAATCAAAACCTAATACAAATCCCTAAACGGAGGCCTTGAATGTATGCATAAGAATTATGTAATATGGAGAATCTTGTCACCACTACAAGGAAATGTACGTGAAAGACCCAGAGCTGAGAGTATGCTACAGGTAAAACAAAAACAAGAGGGAATCCCTATAGGTGCTTGTTATTAATGATCAGGTTGATGGACTTCATCAGGGTGCTAAAACAGAAGTTAAAAGCAGGTAAGTGACATAAGGTATGTGTTTAAGACAGGTGACACTAGCATCATGGTGAAGTTTTATAAACTCAGATTGAAGGGAGAGGGTAAACAAGACTGAAGGGCGTATTAACAGTGAGTCGCCTATGAAGAAAGTTATTGAAAACATTAATGAAATTAAAAACAGAGTCACATATGATTATATGCAAGAAAATGTAATAAAGGAAGCACAGATATACAGCAAACAGGGAGGACTGAACTTAAGATTAGATGCCATGGAAATACTTTGAGAAACAGTGATGTTTGAGTTGAGAACAGCCCTCAGAGTCCAAACTAAAATAAGCAAGTGGCCTGTGGAAGCTGTGGTGTTCCCAAGGAGGAAAATTCTACCTAGTGAAATGGCCATTTCAGATGTGGTCAGAGAGCAATGGATAAGCACAAACCTTCAAAAGGCAGGACTCAAGGACTGCGGATAACACCAGACAACTCATTTCCTCACAGAGAGCAGAGCCAAAGCCTAATCAAGAGATATGCTCTACCCGTAAATTCGGAAGTCTTCAGCATGTATAATATTTTTATCAATAATTGCTTTGTGTCTTCTATTCTTCCCTCTTCTATATGAGAGATACAGTTATTGTGGCTATCATCTGTCTGGGCTGGAAAATGTTGTTGTTTTAAGTTCATATATTGAGAGAGGTGAGGAACCAATCCAGAACTGATGGAAATAACTCTGCTAGATTCAGAGATCTTGGGTACCATGACTGGAGAGAACTTTGGTTTGTCTCTCATGTAGTTAAAGTTACATTTATATTTTTGTGTCCCAAATAGTAGAATTTTACAGAAATTACCAACTCATCACCCATCTTATTTCCTCTTTTTTTTCTAAAAACACAGGCAAACAATATTTCCCAGTCTCTCATGTTGTTAGAAGTAGACTTGTGACAGTTTTAGAAAACAGAAGATATATGGGAAACCATGCGAAACATTTCCAAGGATGATACATCAACACTCCTTATGGGTGATCCACCGTGATCAATTCTCCTCTAGTGACTGGACACTGGTGCAGCTGAGGATGGCAGTGCTGTCAGCAACGTGGGGCCCAGAATGACTGAGAGGTCAGTCCTATCACCCACACCTCTGCAGACCAGGAAAATGAGCATTGGAGAGTTCAGAATGCCAGAAAAAGGTTGACTTTATTTTGTTACTGAAACTTGGTGGTTCGTTTGTTACAGTAGCTAATGTAACCCTAACTCAGACATTCTTACAATCCAGTGAGGTAGATTCAATTATTGACTTCATTTTAGAGGTGAGAAACCTGAGGCACTAAGAAATTACCTTACTTGTCCAAGGTTACACTGGTTAATGTGTGGCAGAGTCAGAATTGAGCCCAAGTGGCGTGGCTACAGATGTTCTCTCAATTGCTCTTCTGAGACAAAATTATTGGATTTGAACAAGAATAAGTTTTTGCTGACCCTGTAAAAGTGTATTTCAAAGTAGCAGTGGGAATAAGTTATGATTATACACAGATAATATTAATATGGTTAATATAAACTATCACAATGTTTTTACTAAATCTCTCACCTAAGATTTATGACTTTCATACATTCTGACAGCCTCAGTGCTATAATGCTTAAGGGTTGCAGAGACCTGTGGGACCTCCAAAATCTGAAATCCATTTCAATTCTAAACAAAAAACACATCAATGGTAATATTCATGCTGAATATAAGTTCTGAAAGAATTGTTGAGTTTATATCAAATTAGTTTTGAATTCACCAATTTAAGCATACTTGAATTCAAGACAACCAAGAAAAAGGGTGAGTATGAAAAACTTCTGGATTTTATAAAGGTTTGATTATCATTTATTATGTTAAAAATGTGGCCTGGTGCGGTGGCTCATGCCTGTAACCATAGCATTTTGGGATGCCAAAGACGGTGGATCACCTGAGGTCGGGAGTTCAAGACGAGTCTGGCCAACATGGTGAAACCCTGTCTCTACTAAAATACAAAAATTAGCCAGGCATGATGGAGGGTGCCTATAATCCCAGCTTCTCGGGAGGCTGAGACAGGAGAATCACTTGAACCCCGGAGAGGGTGGCTTCAATGAGTCGAGATCGCGCTGCACTCCAGCCTACATGGCTGAGAGAGACTCCGTCTCAAAAAAAATAAAAAAGAAAAAAAAAGTCTCTAAAGTGTCTTGCCTTAAAAAACAACAATTACTAACAGCAGCTGATGTAAGGGTCTTCTTGAGAAGAAACAAGGCACATAATTGCTGCTAACACCTACCCCAAACTCAGCCATTACCAAGGGCAGCTATTCCATTTTTGTCACTCACATCAAAACTCTACGAATGGCCTTGTCTTCAATTTCATGGTACAAACGGAGGCCATTAGGGAGAAGGTTCTTCAAATTTTTGATCTCCATCTCTCAAGTTATCTGCAATATATCCCATATATCCCTTCTTCCCTCTTGCCAAAGGGAAAGTGTTGACATCATTTTATGTCACATATTATGTTTGAGATCCAATTCCGTCTCATTTTCATGATTCCCTTTCTCTTGGATTTTCAACTGTGCTTTTTCTAATTTATTATTAGTTTCCCAGTTCTTAAGAAAGTCACATCGAAAAAAAATCACAATGAACAATTATCATTTTCCAAATAAGCATATATTTTTTCATACATCTATGCCTTTACCTGTATTGTTTCCCCTGCTAGAACACCCTGTTAATTACTTTTGCCTGTTGAACTCACATTTATGCTGAAAGATTTTGACGTTATCTCCTCCTTTGTAAAATCTCTACTGGTTTGAATGGGTAGAATTATTCATCTGTGTTATTCAATCTAGCTGCAATTGATTGATATCTCTAGGTTACTTGTGTAAAAAAGTAATTTATCTGTTACATGTTGATTTCTCTCTTTGGCTAAAGGCAAAATTCAAGTGTAAGCATAATCAGTTCCTGAGCACAAAGACTAGCATTTAAAAGTTCAATATATATTTGAATGAATAAATAAAAATACTATTCCAAGACAAGAAGCAAATAAGATACACCTTTCCTCTTTCTTTATATTGGTAAAAAATTGAACAAGGAAAGGTATGCTCAAACTCACTGTTTTAAGTTTAATCTTAATAATAGCTCAAATTACCTTACATTTCAGGTTTATAATCAATGTAGAATTATAATACCTGTATTTGCATCACTTCTTTAGAGTCTCAGTTCTTCATTTTCTCCTGAGATCCCATTTCCATTCTAATTTTATTTAATTTTATCTAATATTTTCAGCTTGGGGGCATGTATTGATTCTTGATTTGATTATTTTATTTCTATAAACAACTTACCTCAGATGCAATAGTGTGATTTGTACCAATTTCCCCTTCACTTGATTACAGGAGTTAGATTATAGAAAGCAATATATCTCAAGTATTCTTTATCTCATCTAGTTCTTGAAAAATAGGTGCTTGCATATTGGCACCAACTGCCCATATAACTCAGTCTCCCAAACTGCTTCTCAGGATAATGAACTTATAGGCTAAAGCTTCTTCTTACATCTGGTGATAAATGCAGGATTAGGGAAAAGTTTTGATTATTATAATGGTGGGTTCCTATCTTTTTCCTCTTGTTTAAAAAGTAAAGACAAAGAGTAGATCAGAATTAAATTTCACAGAGATGTTTTTTTCCAATTGATCCCTGAATTAGGAAGCTGGAACATACTACTGACAGGTTCCTAATCCCTAAATGAATATATCAGATGTAGATCTATATATTTCATTCTGCCTTTCACTTATTTTGTAAAAGAAACACTTTTAATTACTTTATCTTCTTGAGTGAGTGAAAGTTAATAATGGGAATAAGTGAAGCACTTTTCTGCTTAGTATGTAATAATAAAGTGCAGATGTAGATCTATATATTTTATTCAGAGATAGATCTATGTATTTCATTCTATCTTTCACTTACTTTATGAATTAAACAGCTTTAACTACCTTATCTTCATGAATGAGTGAAAGCTAATAACTGGAATAAGTCAAACACTTTTCTGCTTAGTATGTAACAATACAGTGCAGCCCTGGTTGTGCTTGCTCACCTTAATATTGCATGCTCCTACTCACCAGCAGAACTTTAGGGTATTCCTTGCATGTGCCTGACTCAAATATTGCACCTTCATCTAAATCCATCATTTAGGATCTAAAGCCAGTATATTTATCTTCTCATTCTCTCCTGAAGCTTGGAATACCTTATACTCCCTTACTGCCCTTTCTCCTCTTTACATGGTTATGTCCTTCTCCTCTGGCATATCTTCTTCTTTCACTGGCCTCATTTTGGGTTTTGACACTTTTTCACGCTGTGTACTCCTGTGTCATAGCTCTCAACCCAAAGTTGTTGTTGTGTTTCTGTTTTAAATTACTTCTCTGTTTCCATTATTAGAGAATAGGCTTCTGTATTAGTCCATTCTTGCACTGATATAAAGAAATACCCGAGGCTGGGTAATTTATATTTAAAAAAAGATAGGTATAATTGGCTCACTGTTTCACAGGCTGTACAGAAAGCATGATGGCTTCTGCTTCTTGGGAGGCATCAAAAAGCTTCAAATCATTATTGAAGACAAAGGGAGAGCCAGCATGTCTTACATGGCCCGAGCAAGAGCAAGAGATTGAGGGGACAGATGCCACACACTTTTAAACAATCAGATCTAATTAGAACTCACTATCACGACAACAGCACCAAGGGGGATGATGTGTGTTAAACCAAGAGAAACTGTCCCCTTGATCCAATCACCTCTCTGAGGACCCCACCTCCAGCACTGGGGATTATATTTAACATGGAGTTTGGATTGGGACAAAGATCCAAATCCTGTCAGCTTTTATTTAGTGCAATATTATATTTATCTTTGCACACTTGACACCTGGCACTAAATCTATCACTTATAAATATGCCATTTTTAAATTTTAAAAATAGAGAATGGAATAAAGAATATTCTGTATGTTTTTTGTTTAAATTTTGATATTTGTGATATACCTATGTGTTTTCCTCTCTCTCTCTCTCTGTGTGTGTGTGTGTGTGTGTGTGTGTGTAAATGTATATGCTCACTTAACTTGGTGGATAGGTTCTTGGAAACTTTGATTTTAAGCAATACAATGTATAATGAAACCAGTTTTTCCATAGGGTGATTGATATACTCAGGGTTAACTTCCTACAGTATATTTCTGGTCATAAAAACACCACCAAACTTCCGAATACCCAAAACACTCCTAATATTAAACACTGAAATAAATATGATCTATGCATACAAATAAGAAAGATTAATAATAAGTAAGATAATTATTTACTCGATTTTCAGTGAACAAGTGATTGATGGTAGTTGTAATTGTGGTGAGTTAAATCAAGTGACGTTTGAAAATGAACATTGTTAGGAGACCCTCCTAACACCACACAGTTCAAAAACAAACAATTACTAATACAAAGATCCCATTGGGCACTTTCGTACCACATTGCTTATTGTTGGACATTTGTATAATTATCATATACTTTATGAATATTTGTTTTATAACAATTTGTATTCATTCATTCATTCATTCATTCATTTTCTAACTCACTTATTTCAATTTAGGGTGGTGGGTGGCCAGAGACCATCACAACAGCTCAGGGCACAAGGTTAGAACCAGTCCTGGACAAGACTTCATTACATCACAGGTCACAGTAACACACACACACACACACACACACACACACACACACTCACTCACACTGGGACCGTTTAGGCAGGCCAATGAACCTAATGTGCATACCTTTGGGATGTGGGAGGAAACTGAATTGCCCAGACAAAACTCATGCAGATATGAACATGTGCATACATGTTCATGATATGAGAATGTACAAACTCCACCAGACAGTGGCCCTGGTCAAAAATTGATTTTGTTAATCATCAACATTTTTGTGAAACACTATTATTTGATGTCCTGCTGTGTGTGTGTTTGTATATATGTATATGTGTGTGTGTTTATATATGTATACATATATGTGTGTATATATGTATACATATATGTATGCGTGTATATATGTATACGTATATGTATATGTGTGTATAGATGTACATTTCCAAATTAAAATGGAGTTTTATAATAAATAATCCTTTAAAATAAGAGACAAATGTTCAGAAAAATAATGAACGATCTTACATTTTTCATGCTTTATAGGGGCAGGGCCAGACTAGCTAGTTAGGCAACACGACCCTACCATCTAGTGGTCAGAATATTGAAGAATACAGTTGAGTCAGCAGACAGGGAAGAATTAAAGCTAATCTCTACCATAAACCCAATACCCAATAGCAAGCATCAGAAGTGGAAGGAATTCATTACCACTCTATTCATTATCCTGAACTGAACACATAATTAATTGTGTTTTGAATTAAGTTAACAATAATATACCTCCCAAAGTAAAATTCATGTATGTTTCTAACTCTCTTCAATAACTATTTATAAGGCATGCATAAAATAGGAGGCAAAGGGATAAATATTTTAAAGATGAAGTGAAAATTATAAGATTCTGATTTATCGAAATAAAAATGAGACTTCTGTATATTTCAAAAATTTAAAAAAGTTTGTAGAACCAAGTAAATGTAACAAATGTTTTATTAAATAATAAAATTATCCAAAAGGTCTCTTGATTAGGAAACAACAAAAGCTTTTTAGTTTCACTGTCTTTATATCCTGACTGATTAAACAAATTTGGATATTATTTACTCATCATCATTATTCATGAATTAACGTTTTATTATCTTTGCTTTGGAAACCGCATGATGTCAAAGAATCTCCTCAATGTATTTGTGTTTGAAAATTATTATACTGCATATTTTCATCTGAAGTTGATAGAACGAGTAATATTTAAATACAGTTGATTTTTACCTTGTGGTATGCATACCTCACACCATTGGGAAAAATGGTTGCTCAACATAGCAAGAAGTAGACTTTGTTTTAAAAATGATGTTGTTGTTCATGTTACATGCAGGAAAGAAGTATAGGTTTACAATTATTAGGTGAGTTTTCTCTAAAATTAATGAAATGATTTTTAAAACTATTGAAATATATATAAATTTTTTCATAAAACTATGTGTGTGTGTGTATATATATATGTGTGTGTGTGTATATGTGATTATTTCCCATACATATGTGGGAAATAATAATATGTTACATGAAAGGTACTTCATATGATAAATCAAGAGATAACATATAATGGATCAAGAAGCTGCAGAATATGGCATTTAAAGTAAATTCAGCAGTTGATCCTAAAAATTTGTTTTGTACCTTACCTCTAGAGACAAGTTCAAGAAGGGGCTGGGAAATTAAAGGTAGATAAAGTCCTGATAGGTTTGTGCATCTGAGAAGAAAACTAGTCCTTTGTCTTTAAATACAGTCCAAAAAAAAAAAAATGACAAGGCCTGAGGACTGCTTTGCTCTCAGTTTTGCCTGAGAACAAAATAATAGTCTGCATCCTGTGTTAAGACTGATAGGCCTAAATGTGCTCCACAGAGATGTATAACATTTCTCACTTGTGACAGAACACCATGGATTGAGTACATATATGACTGAGTACACAGACAGACCTGAGGAAAAAGTGAGGCTGAGAAAAGGGAATATCCTAGAATATTCATCGCCTAAGACATAGTGATGAAGACTTTACAAAGGCTGTGAACTTGAATAAAAAATGAATCTGAGGAACATAAAAGGTGTGCCCTACCCTTTGCCAAAGGCACCATGTCAATCTTCCCAACCTACTTCTCAGAAAGGAAGGAAGAATCTTGAATTAGGGAATTTAAATGTCTGCCATCCAACCAAATGGATATTCATATAAATGTTAAATTTTCTAATAAATATAAAGTAGCATTCCTTTTAGTTCTGCACTATATGATTTTTGACCATATCACCATCATCACTGTCAATGTTCTGAGTACTCATTAAGGTTCAAGCAGTAATGATTTGCTTCACATTAATTATCTTGTTTAATTTGATCAGCTCTTTTAAAGAGTAGGTGATGCAACTCATATTTTTACGTATACAAAGTGACGAGGATTATGTAACTTGCCCAAATTGTACTTTGAGGATTCAAGGTCTTAATTGGGGTTGTATTAATTCAAAGTGTAGGCTACAACAAAAGCTTCTTATTTAAAATATAAGTTAGTTATGGCTTTCTGGGTTATCTACCCGTTGAAGCATATGCATAAATAATAGGCTATCATATGATAGTGACATCTCTTTCACATGCCTGGCCTAGGTAGTACAAATTTAATAAGGAACAACTAAGGAGAAAATTGATTTTCCATCACAAGTTTATATATTAAGTTATCAAACTTTTAGTATTATAATTTTTATTGTTAGCGTAACTGGATAGACAATAGAAAGGTTATTGGGTCTGCTTTTTCTCAGTCTCAAAGAATGTTGCATACCAAAATGATGACTCCATTTTCAAATATAGTTGTCATATTTAGTGGTCAAATGAGAGCAAAGGAGAGGATCATTAACAATGATAACATTTACAAAAGAAGAAATGAAAACCCTTTAACTATTGTAATTCTTCTCTTGAGGAATGAAGTGCATTGTAGCTGTTCAATTGTTTCATCTAATGAGATTTATCAATTGTAATTAATAAAATAATAATTTAATGTTTAGTGGATAACAAAACAGTATCTACTTCAGAAACATGTTTAAGAAAATAAAAAAAAATGTAAGATTGTTTTTCTTATTTTGTATTAATGCTGGTTATTTCACAGTTCTATGCGGTTGAATATTATAACTCATGCACTGAGATTACATGGGAAAGCAAGACAAACATGACACGTGTGACATGATCATGAGATACCTGCACAATTATTGCAAACGAAAATCTTTCAGTTACACCTAAGATACTGTAAGAGAAAAAACCCTTTCAGTTTCATAGCTTGAAAGCAGAGGAGTGATGAGTGATAAAGTCTTAGTCTTTTTTTTTTTTTTAATCTACAGTTATAAAACCTAAATCTCTCTTAAAACTAAATAAATTGTTGTTGAAAAGAAAATAAATACACTATTGGAAAGCTATGCTTCTGGCATTACAGATAGGAACACTAGACAAACAACAGAAAAATATCAATGACTGCTTTTCGTCCATATACAGGGTAAGAACAATTAAAATTGTTCTAAACTCGTTTCAGATTGCAAAAAAGTAGGAAAAACACTAGATATTTTGAAGAAATTTCTAGATCTAGTCAAACCGTGGTCTTCATTATAATGCAAGCTACTAACTTATTTCAGTAAGTAGCAAAGAAGAAAGATCATTTTCTAAGACCTACAGCTATACAATGTGTGTGTTGTCTCAGAACACGGAAGCTCAGTGAGAAAGAGGACTTAAAAATAAGTTGAAAATTAATATAGCAGTTTCCAAAATTATGTTCTATCCTAATTTTGGAGCTTGAAATCACGCACACCTGTCTCCAATACATAAAGCTGGGTTCAGGGCCAGTGAATTCACCACAAGCCACTGAACACAGATATTTCCCCCTAAAAAATATTCCCAAATGTTATCAATAATCAATAATAAGTTATCTTGGGAGAAAATGCAGCATTAATTAATCACTGATAAATGAATAAAAATAGGTAAACATACTGATATGGTCCCCCATTCTGTTTACACAATATGATGACAAATAATTCTCCTGAAATACTTGCTTAAGTTTGGTGAGTGTTCTTCCTGATTTATTTTGGGGAAAAGTATTTAAATGGTTTTGTTAATAATTACTGCTACTAAGAATCAAATTTGTCTAAAATAGTATTTGTAATATTTTAAATAATAGTTATCCATGCTTATGTAATGAGATATGTAGAAATACTTGATAACTACAAAGCAATGATTGTCAAGAGGATATTTTTGTCATAAGTTTAGTTAAATGAATTGCCTGTAATTAATTGAGGCTAGAAGAATAGAAGCAAAAAGCAATATTGATTACCTTAAAATAAGTGTGGTACCTTGTAATCATTATGATTCTCACAGGGAGTAAGAGTCAAAAACCTGTGGAGCTCGATAAATGAAAATCTCATAAAAAATGTTTTCATAGATTATAAAACCAAAAGATTAGAACATTAATAAATTTATATTTCTTCAAAGTGCTTGAATTTTAAAATAAATATTAAAAACTGAATAATGGACAGCATAGTAGGACAAATACAAGACAGTTACAAACAGCCAGCATTGAAGGTGGAAAGACTGATACCCAGAAAAAAAGCTTGCTCATATAAATGCTGAAGGGAATAAAATAAATTTTATATTTTCTGTATAAAAAATAAATTCATTGTTTTGGATAGTAAAATTTTTGATTTCATTATAATTACCTTGAAATGATATTTAAATAAAATAATTTTTAGATTCAAGAGAGCATTAAGCTCAGAAAAGTAGGCAAGAACTTAGCTACTTTACATTTCAGATCTGGAATACTGCTGTCTATACTAGTGATAAATTGATTGACAGAAAGTTAAAACCACATTTAGCATATATTGAAAAACTATAAAAGTCAGCAAATTTACCAGAAAGGATTAAGAAGAAACTTAGCCTTATTTTAAAGGTAGGGGAAGTGGTCAGAAGTAGATATTGACATTACATATTGAAGAGTTCGTATCAATTTTTATGAGAATGTTCTTGTAAGTGATAGCTGATGTGTGGAAAAGGAGCACTCATCAAGGGCTGACAGAAAGCCTGGACCACTCAATAAAGTTATCTTGAGTTACTTGATAATATTAAAATATTTAGGTATGTAACTATTCAGAAGACAGTTGCATAATATATCTGTATAACTGGCATAACAACAAGAACATTTCATATGCTGATCTGACACTGTCTTTGTCATTTGCACTGCCCTTATCCAAAAATATTTTTATCATTTCTACATATACATAAAAATTATAACATGATTTATCATTTTCACATGTTATGACATCTAATTTATACTGCTTAAGTGGATCCTATTACATTAATATGTTAAAAACAAATAATAACTGTTTTATAAAATTCTCCCTGTGTGAGTTCCCTGAAGGTCAACTAACTCATTAAAAATAATGTATTCAAACAATAAATTGCAAGGAAGCTCAATGAGACCCAATACAAGGTTGAAAATCAACACAAAGAAACTTCTAAAGTAATCCAGGAAATTAAGGAAGAGCTAAACATCTTTTTAAAAAATCAATCAGAGCTTCTGGGATTGAAAAACTCAGGGAATTTCAAAATACAATTCAAATCTTTATCAATAAACCGGACCATAACAGAAGAATTTCTGCACTTGGAAGTCAGGTCTTTCGAAATAATCCATTCAGACAAAAATAAAGAAAATAGAATTTTAAAAAATGAACAAAGTATTTGAGAAAGATGAAGTTATGTAAAGTAACCAAAGCAATGAATTATTGGCATTCCTGAGACAGAAGGAGAAAAAGCATATAACCTACAAAATATATTTGAGAGAATAATACAAGAAAACTTCCCTAATCTTGCTAGAGGGGTAGATGGCCAGATACAGGAAATCAGGAGACCATCTGCAAAATATTATACAAAATAATCATCACCATGACATCACCAGATTGTCCAAGGTCACCAATAAAGAAAAAAATCTTAAAAGCAGCTGGAAAGTAAGGCCAGATCACATATAAAGGGAACCCTGTTAGGGTAACAACGGACTTCTCAGCAGAAACATTAGAAGTCAGGAGAGACTGGGGGCTTATTTTCAGGATTTACAAGGAAAAGAATATCCAATCAAGAATTTCATATCCTGTCAAACTAAGCTTCATAAGCAACGGACAAATAAAATATTTTCCAGACAAGCAAGCACTAAAATAATCTGTTACTATTAAACTCATCTTACAAGAGATGCTTCAAGGAGTTCCAAACATAGAAACAAAAGAATGATAGCCACTACTGCAAAATCACACTTAGGTACACAGCCACACAACAGAAACTACAAAACAACCAGCTAAGAACTTCACAATAGGTTCAAAACCTCACATATCAATATCAACCTCGAATGTAAAAGGTCTAAATGATGTAAAAGAGACAGAGTGTCAAGTTAGAAAACACACACACACACACACACACACACACACACACACAAGCCTGGCACAATGTCTCCTGCCTGTAATCTCAGCACTTTGGAAGGCCAAGGCAGGTGGATCACTTGAGGTCAGGAGTTTGAGACCTGTCTGGCCAACATGGAGAAGCCCCATCTCTATTTAAAAAAAAAAAAAAAAAGTAGCCAGGC
Source organism: Macaca fascicularis (assembly GCF_037993035.2). Classification (NCBI taxonomy): domain Eukaryota; kingdom Metazoa; phylum Chordata; class Mammalia; order Primates; family Cercopithecidae; genus Macaca; species Macaca fascicularis. The sequence continues at coordinate 47,882,051 of NC_088375.1, forward strand.
ATTGTGTTGGGCACCTGTACTCCCAGCTACTCCAGAGGCTGAGGTAGGAGAATCACTTGAACCCAGGAGGCAGAGGTTGCAGGGAGTCAAGATCACATCATTGCACTCCAGCGTGGGCAACAGAGCAAGACTCCATCTCAAAAAAAGAAAGAAAAGAAAAGAATAGAAAAGAAAAGGAAAGAGAAGAAAAAGAAAAAGAAAAAACAAGAAAAGAAAAGAAAACAAGACCAATCTGTCTGCTGTATTCAAGAGACCCATCTCACACATAATAGCACCCATAGGCTCAAAGGAAAAAGTTGGAGAAAGATCAAAGACACAAGCAGAAAAAATAAATAAATAAATAAATAAAAATAAAAAGCGAGCAGAGATTGCTATTCCTATATCTGATAAAACAGGCTGTAAACCAACAACAGCAAAAAAAAAAAAAAGGAAAAATATAAAGAATTCAATTTAACAATTAGAATTGGCTATCTAAACATATACATATCTAATATTGGAGCACAGAAATTTATAAAACAACTGCTTTTTTACTTACAAAGACTTACACAGCTACACAGTAATAGTGGAGGACTTCAGTACTCCACTGACAGCATTAGATGAATCATATAGGCAGAAAACAAACAAACAATGCTTGCTGAACTTAAACTGACCACTTTAATAACTGTACCTAATAGATAAGTACAGAATAGTCCACCCATCAAGCACAGAATACACATTCTTCTTACCCGAACATACAGCATACTCCAAGATTGATTACATTTTCAGCCGTAAGGCAAGTCTCCATAAATTCAAAATCATACAAGCCATACCCTTAGAATAAAAATAGAAATCAATAGCAAGAAGATATCTCAAAACCACACAATTACATGGAAATTAAACAACTTGCCCCTGAATGATTTTTGGATAAACAATGAAATTAAAGCAGAAAGTTTTTAGCACTAAATGCTTCCACCGAAAAGTTAGAGAGATCTCAAACCAGTGAATTAACATCACAGCCAGGGGGACTAGAAAAAGAAACAAAGTGACCCCAAAGCTAGCGAAAGAAAAGAAATAACTAAAATCGGAGTGGAACTGAACGAAATTGAGATCCCAAAAATCCATTCAAAGAATCAACAAAAGTTAGTTATTTGAAAGGATAAGCAACATCAACAGACCACAAGCTAGATTAACAAAGAAAAATACACAGAAGATTCAAATAAGCACAATCAGATATGACATATATGACATTGCATTTGATCCCACAGAAATACAACAGATCCTCTGAGACTACTATGAATACCTCTACACTCAGAATCTAGAAAATCTAAAGGACACAAAATCTCCCAGGATTAAATCAGAAAAGAATGGAAAAACTGAACAGAACAATATCTAGTTCAGAAACTGAATCATTACGAAGTGAAAAATGACACAGGGCCAGGCACGGACACAGCTGAATCATACCAGATATACAAAGAAAACTGGTACTAATTCAAATGAAACTATATTCCAAAATATCAAAGATGGGGGATTCATCTCTAACTAAATCTATGAAGTCAGCATCACCCTGATATAAAAAACCAGTAGAAACAGTGAAGGAAAAACAAAACAAAACTACAGGCCAATATTCCTGATGAACATAGACATAAAAATTTTCAACAAAATATTAGCAAATGCAAATTGAATCCAACAACACATGAAAAAAGTTAATTCACAACAATCAAGCAGGCTTTATTCTTGAGATTCAAAGTTGGTTCAACATACAAAAATGAGTAAATGTGATACACCACATAAACAGAATTAAAAATAAAAACAACATGATTATCTCAATGTCTGCAGAAAAAGCTTATAAAATAATCCAGCATCACTTCATGATAAAAATTCTCAAGAAATTCACTATTGAAGGCACATACCTCAAAATAACAAGAGCCATCTGTGACAAACCCACAGTAAATATAATGCTGACCAAGCAAAAACTGGAAAATTTCCCCTTGAGAATTTGAACAAATAAAGGATATTCACTCTTGCAATTCCTATTCAACATGATACTGGAAGTGGGAGCCAGAGTAGTCAGGAAAGGAAAAATTATAAAAAAGAATCCAAATAGGAAAAGAAATCAAACTATCTCTTTTTGCAGACAATGTGATGATCTAATTCTATACCTAGAAAATCGTAGAGACTCTTGCAAAATTTTCCTGGAACTGATAAATAACTTCAGAAAAGCTTTAGGATATAAAATCAACATACAAAAATCAGGGGCAGTTCTATACAACAATAACACTCAAGCTGACAGCTACATCAATACTACAATACGATTTACAATATCTGCACACACAAAAAAATACCTAGAAATAGGTCTAATCAAAGAGGTGAAAGATCTCTACCCAAGTACAAAATACTGCTAAAAGAAATCATAGATGACAGAAACAAATGAAAAAACATTACATGCTCATGGATTGGAATAATTGATACTGCTAAAATGAACATATTATCGAGATACCAATATTATTTTCCAAAATTCGTATGAGATAAAAAATGAGCTGAATAGCCAAAGCAACCCTGAGCACAAAGAACAAAGCCAGAGGCATCACGTTTCCCAACTGCAAACTATACTATGAGGCTACAGTAACCAAAACAGCATAATACTCATACAGAAACAGACTAATGGAACAGGTTAGAAATCCGGAAATAAATCCACACACCTAGAACCATCTGATCTTCAATGAACTCATTAAAACTAAGCAAAGGAGAAAAGACACTCTAGTCAATATAAGTCAATATATGGTACTGGGACACCTGGCTAGCCATCTGCAGAAGAATGAAACTGGACCCATACTATTCATCATATACAAAATTAAAAAAAAAAAAAACTCAGCGTGGATAAAGATTAAAATATAAGACCTAAAACTATAAGAATCCTTGAAGAAAACATAGGAAATATCATTCTGGTCATTGTGTATGTTACAGAATTTATGACGAAGTTCACAAAAGCAATTGAAACAAAAATAAAAACCGGCAAGTAGGACCTATTAAAACTAATTAGCTTCTGCACAGTAAAATAAACAATCAACAGAATAAATTAAAAACCTACAGAATGAGTGAAAATATTCAAGAACTATGCATCTGACAAAGGCCTAATAGCTGGACTCTATAAGGAACTTAAACCAACAAGTAAAATACAAGTAACCCCATTAAAAATAGGCAAAATACATGAACAGACACCTCTTAAAAGAAGACATACAAGTGGCCAACAAATATATGAAAAAATGTTCCACATCACTAATCATCAAAGCAATGCAAATCAAAACCACAATGAGATACCATTTCCCACCAGACATAATGAGTTTTATTAAAGAGCAAAAACTAACAGATGCTGGGAAGGCTGTGAAGAAAGAAGAATGCTTATACACTATTGGTAGGAATGTATACTAGTTTAGCCACTGTGGAAAGCAGTTTGGATATTTCTCAAAGAACGTAAAATAGAACCACCATTAGACCCAGCAATCCCATTATTGGGTATATATCCAAAAGAAAACAAATCATTCCGCCAGAAAGACACATGCTCTCACATGTTCTTTGTTCCACTACTCTCAATAGCAAAGACATGGAATCAACGTAAGTGCCCATATGGTTGATTGGATAAATATTATGTGGTATATGCAAACCATGGAATACAACACCACCATAAAAACAAAACAAAATTATGTCCTTTGCAGCAATGTGGATGTAGCTGAATGCAGGAACAGAAAACCAAATATACCATTTTCTCATTAATAAGATCATTGGGTACTCATGGACATAAAGATGGCAACAACAGAACCTGGAGACTACTAAGGCGAGCGGGGAAGGAGAAGGGGAAGGATTGAAAATACAAATATTGGGTATGATGTTCATTATCTGGGTGATGAGATCACTAGCACCCCAACTTCAGCATCATGCAACACACTAAGGTAACAAACCTGCATATGTACTCCCTGAATCTAAAATAAAACAATATAAAATAAAAAAACTCTGTATCCATTAGAGACTCATCTCACATTCTCCTCTCCTCCAGCTCTTGCCAGTTGGCATTGTGGTGTTCTCATCATTCTACAGCCTATTAGGTATTTTAAAAATAAAATAAAATATTTAAAAGATACATAAGTATATAACACCAAAAAAAATAATGCAAGCTTTTCCTGGTTGAACGATATATGTACCCAAATATATTTTTTTAATCTATGCATAATAACCACTTGAAAGCTTGAACTTAGCTATGAAAACTTACTTTCATCTTGATTTCACACACCATAGTTAGTCCATTAGAACAATAGTTTACCAAGAACTCTTCATCATGCTTTTAACAGGTCTGATTTTCATGCAGTGTACAAGCCTGTTAAGTGCTTTTAAAAAGTTGTTTGCTGGCTGGGTGTAGTGGCTCACGCCTGTAATCCCAGCACTTTGGGAAGCCGAGGCTGCTAGATCACAAGGTCAGGGGATCGAAACCATCCTGGCTAACACGGTGAAACCTCGTCTCTACTAAAAATACAAAAAATTAGCCGGGCGTGGTTGTGGGTGCCTGTAGTCACAGCTACTCAGGAGGCTGAGGCAGGAGAATGGCGTGAACCTGAGAGGGGGAGCTTGCAGTGAGCCGAGATCATGCCACTGCACTCCAGCCTGGGCGACAGAGCGAGACTCCGTCTCAAATAAATATATATATATATATGTTGTTTGCTGTTGTTCTGTTCATCCTCAGAACGCACATAAATTATTTGTAGTATGAGGTGGCCATGTGACTGATTTTTGCCATCAAGTGTAAGCAGAAGTGATGTGTGCCTTTCAGACACGATTTATGAAAACTCAACATCTGAACTTCTCCATAGGCTTTTCCAGCTAACAGAAATGGGATTATCCACCAGAGCAAACATAAATACCACTTAATGGACATAGCAGATCACCTACACAGTTCCAATGTATAGGGAAGAATTAATTTGTACTTATATTTGAATCATTAATTGTGGCATCTATTACTTGCAGGAGCGAGCCTATCACAATTAATAAATTGTGCTTAGCAAAGTCACTAGGCTTTTCCCATTTTATAGACATGTTTATAGCAGAAATTCCGATAATCTTAAGGAAAATCATTTTGTTATCAGTGCATCACTAGTATTTTCTTAATATGGTTGTAATTATTAATTCTGACTTTTCATGCTTTTTATAATTATTAAAAGATTTTAAAATTTATCAGACTATTTTAATCTAATTTTTTTGTTAATCTGGCCATTTACAGTAAGACAAACTTACATCAAACCTATTTTAAGCTATATTTTTCCGATAACTATATTTTAAGATATGCATATTTTGTTCACAAATTAAATATTAACACAATGATATATGTCAAAAAGAAATATATGAACATGTGTGTGAATTTCCTGTAAAGAATTTGCATGTATAATACAAATTCTTCCTTATCTTTCATTTCTTTGACTGACAGAAAGTAGGAATATGTATGGTAATTGGATGCCAAAGGGCAAATTGCCCCAATGAAGCAGCACATCACGAAGAAAACTTGAGGGCTGTTGCTGAAGAATTCATATTTGGCTGAACTGGTATACTGTATGGCAGCCAAACATAAACTATTCTTATCTCATATTTAACACTGCATCTGTCCATTCTGACAACTTCCCCACGTATTCTACACATATGGATTTCAAATACCTGTCCACCTTTTCCAGTGTTTTCTCCTCAGTAGGAGCGGTAGCCAAGCTGAATACATGGGTCTCAGAACTCAGGAGTGTCTACCATTACAATGCCACCAGAAAAGCAGTCTTTCTGAAAACAACAGGCTACTTCTCTCTGCTTTCTTTTATTCATATGTTCCTTATTTCCTTTTTGGCAATACCCGACTGACTGGAAATAAAGTCACATTTCTACGTATGTCCAAGGCAAGGCATGTTTGCAGTGTGATTTCAAGTACTATGATTTCTCCCAGAGCAGTTGTTAAGAACAAACCAGATGATTTTTCTCTGAATAAAAACATAAGAGAAAGACAATTAATATTTGTGTTCTGATTTAGAAAGACACTTAAGGCTATTATCAATCCGGAAGTATTTCCATGTTGAGTGGCCCTTCAGTGATTTGTTTCACTTTTCTTTTTCATGAATCTATGAACCCATACACCTATTTTTTTAAAAAATTTATTTCACATCTGTTTTGCACTTAGAATTGTGAAAAAAAAAATTCAATACAAAGATGAAAAATCTGCTTCAGCAAATTTTAAATGTAATTGTTGATAATAGTAACAAGTTTTACCAACATTTTTGGATGCTTATAATATACCTGACCCAATACTAATTGATGTGCAAAAATGATCTTATTTAATTCTTACAATTGCTAGGGTAGATTTCTCCCCCCTGCATAAAAATTTATAGATAAGAAAACCAATGTACAAAAAAATTAAAAATGATCTCCAGGTATACAGCCAGTTACTGAATGGTGAACCTATGATTCAATCACAGAGAGTTTTCTGAAGCCCTTCTCCTGAAGTAAACACATGAACAGTATAGGTATGGTGATCACATTTGCTAATAACACTAAATTTAGTGGAACATATATTGCAGTGAGTGGTTAAATCTTAATTTTGTAAGATATTAAGACAGTGAAAAAAATCAAAATCAAAATAAAGTTAATAGAGTATATGAAGCATATGCACATCTTAATAACATTAAACTAGGCCGGGCGCGGTGGCTCACGCCTGTAATCCCAGCACTTTGGGAGGCCGAGGCGGGCGGATCACAAGGTCAGGAGATCGAGACCATCCTGGCTAACACTGTGAAACCCCGTCTCTACTAAAAATGCAAAAAATTAGCCGGGCGAGGCGGCGGGCGCCTGTAGTCCCAGCTACTCGGGAGGCTGAGGCAGGAGAATGGCGTGAACCCGGGAGGCGGAGCTTGCAGTGAGCCGAGATCGCGCCACTGCACTCCTAGTCGCTGGGCGACTAAGCGAGACTCTGTCTCAAAAAAAAAAAAAAAAAAAAAAAAAAAAAAAAAACATTAAACTAAATATGCATTATTAATGATCAAATTATGGCATCACCTTGTAAAGGCAAAATTTTAAATTTTACACTCTTTTTATCACTCTGTTTATGAATTGCTCGTAGGACTGAAAATGAATTTAAGTTGTATCTTCAAAATTATTTCCCAATGTAGAAATTACCTTAACAACATCTGTAGTGATTGATTATCAACATCCACTTAAATATTTCCTGGGAAAAGGAGTTCAATTTCTTGTAACCGAGCCCAATCTATATATTGCGATCTTTTTGAGTCTTGTGCTGCTTCTTTTTAACTTGAATTCATTGATCCTGATTCTGTCTTTTGAGTAACACATGATTAATTTACTTGCTGACTCTACTTGACAGCCCTTCAAATATTTATAGGGCTTTTAATGACTCCAGTATGTTTTTTCAGTTCCTGAATAACTCCTTAGTAGAAATGCATTGTATCAAAATTTGCACAATGCTACATGAGCATGCACTTCCTTCCCACATTTTCACCTCACATTTATACACATAAAGAGAATCAGATCCTTAGTTAAATAAAATTAAAGTAAGTTTTTTAAACAGTAAAAACGTTAAAAAGAAGCCATGAAAACTTCAGGTTAAGTTCAGATAATAAGTTAATTATACAAATGGGTGGAGTGGCAAATAAAACAGCTTGATTTTGTCTTCTGATTTCATTTTTTTTTTCAAGTTTTCTTGCTTTTGAAGGCCCCTGCCCACCCTATGTTCAAGGAACACTCTTGTCCATTTAAGTCGATGCTGAAAAATATGTGAATAATTATTTATTTTGGCTTCCCATCATAATGTGGAACTTTGCAAGTCTTGGCTAAATATGCATGAATATTTTAAAAAGGAAAAATCAACATGAGAAACTGAAAAAGATGCAATTTTTTTCCATTCTCATAATTTTCAGGTTTTGTTGTATTTCATATATTATCGCTGGAGGGAGATGGTTGCATTTCTGCTTATTTGAGGTGCATGATTCTTTCATCCTTGAATATGATGAGATTATATTCACTATGTATCTTATAAAAAGAAAAATGGGCTGAAAATTGACTATGACCCTTTTTGCATTCTATCTTAGAGCACAGTTAGTTTCTAAGGTAAATTATATTTTGCTTAGAAGATGATTTGTCTGGCATGTAATTAGGTCTCCTAAACAGGCTTAAAATGGGGAGTATGAAAGTTCTATAGATTGCGGAGTATTGAAATAGTAAGGTGAAAATGCTGAAGTGGTTCTTGCAATATGAACTGATATTTGCTTTCCTATGGACAGGTCAGATAGAAAATTTCTTAAGATCAGGAACATGCAAAAAAATGTTATACAACTCCTTGGAACAGTCACTGGTTCCATAATTACTCTCCCTCATTCTTCTAATTGAAGGTACTAAAGCTCCAGTGATACACAAATGCCTAACAGTTCTATTTAACAATATAATTGCAGTTTTTGCCTTGAGATACTTGAAAGGTTAACCTATGTTTTACTAAGATCATTTTGATGTTGTGCAAAGTTTCCACATCTACCTTCTTTGACAAGTGAAATGAGAATAGTTACACAGTTTTTGTTTGTTTGTTAACAGTAAACTATGTATGAGTCAAACACTGCATGGATTCTAGAAGAAAGTCATATAGATCTATGTTAACATCAAAAGAATTAAAATATCACAAGGAAAAAAACCCAAAACCAAGCTACTCTATTGGCATGAAAATGCCTATTCTTCCACTCAAGAAAATACAAATCTTATCAAAGCCCACACACCTCTAATGAGTTTTTAACTCAGGACAAATACATTTACCTAGAAAGATACCCACCAAGAATACTAATGAATATTTGGTGAAATAACTAAATAACTTTAGAATTTAACAAATATCATCACAAAACTATAGCTATATACAATATTATATAATACTAAAGTAACCTCAGGCATCTTGGAAAGAAAGAAAGATCCAAGTGAGAAATCAGTCAAAATGGATCATATGTTTGATGTTGAAGGTATGATTAACACTGAAGTCTGTATACCTCCGTGGTAGATATCTACATAATCAAAGGAAACCAAATTTTATCTGTGTACCCCACTCCTACTCCCAGAAGAAAAAACTGATGTAAACTGAGTAGTGTTCACCAGTTCTCTATGTCTTGTTAACTTTTGTTACCTTCTGTTGGCTTTGGATTTGAATTCTGTGATGGTTACTATTGACTGTCAACTTGATTGGATTGAAGGATCCAAAGTATTGTCCCTAGTTGTATCTGTGAAGGTGTTGCCAAAGGGGATTAATATTTGAGTCACTGGACTGGGAGAAGCAGATCACCCTCAATCTGGGTGGGCACCATCTAATCAGCTGCCAGCGTGACTAGAATAAAAGCAGGCAGAGGAACATGGAAGGGCTAGACTGGCTGAGTCTCCTGGCCTCTATCTTTCTCTCGTGTTGAATGCTTTCTGCCCTCGAACACCAGACTCCAAATTCTTCAGCTTTTGGACTCTTGGACCTACACCAGTCATTTGCCAGGGGCTCTCAGGCCTTCAGCCACAGACTGAAGACTGAGCTGTCAGCTTCCCTACTTTTGAGGTTTTGGGACACAGACTGCAGATGGTCTATGGTGGGATTTCACCTTGTGATCATGCGAGTCAATTCTCCTTAATAAACTCCCTTTCATATATACACCTATCCTATTTGTCCTGTTCTTCTAAAGAACCCTGACTAATACAGACATGGACTTGGATACTCTCTAAGGCCATGCTTGGGTTTTATTGTTGTTGCTGTTATGTGTTTTTTAAGCTATTATAGTGTCTACCTGTGGTCATACTTTTACATGAAATAGGTCTTGTCATATATGAAAAAGATTTTGCTTAGTGTTGATTAATTTCTTCAACTATGCTTTAATAACTTGAAGTGTAGTTATTCCATTTAGTCTACATAATAAACCCTGCCCTATTCCAATGATGCAAGGATAACAAACTTGATCTGATGTCTACGAAAAATTTTGAAAATCTACACTTGACATTTTAGTACCTTAAGCAATTGAAGAAGCTTTCAAGAAATCAAACCTCAGAATGCAATGCAAATGACATCTTTTCTTTTGCTGTAGTATCTAAAGCTAGTAGGAAATGAGATAGAGCAGACTATCTAAGCCTAGCTCTCGAGGTAATATGTCATTTTGTTTATGCTTTAACAGAGTTAAGCATTACTTAAGAAAATAAAGGATACTGAAAGAAATGTAAATGTGTTATTTGTCTGAATACTCTACACTGACTCTATGGTTAAAGAGGTAAACTTTAAGTATATGGTAATCTAAGGTCTATGTATTATTTCAACTCCTATTGTCCAGAAGAGAAAATAGTTTATTTGTACCAGCACTGCTATTGTTATGATATGTGCATATATTTTATTAAGAAATGTTTGTAGACCAGAATATGGAAAGAAAACAAATGATGCATATCTGAACATAAGTTATGTTAAACCGAAATATACTGAACAAATTTTTGACACATACTTACTTTTGTCTATCAGTTTATAATACAATTGCTGTAATAGTATTTTTTTCCTGGTAGGCTGTGTCTTATCTGTACTATCTTATACTATCCAAGACCTCTGTAGAAATAGTGACAGTTGATCACAGTTTAATGTAAGATAATGTAATTTTAGACTTACAAATGTTTAGTAAGGAGTTTTAGTTAAGAAAAGCTATCACGTACGACCATCATTTCACAAAGGACTAAAAACATAGTTAGCAATATATTCTTGTTGTCAGTAAAAGGGAATGTTTTTTTTTTTTTTTTTTTTTTTTGAGACGGAGTCTCGCTCTGTCGCCCAAGCTGGAGTGCAGTGGCGCGATCTCGGCTCACTGCAAGCTCCGCCTCCCGGGTTCACGCCATTCTCCTGCCTCAGCCTCCGGAGTAGCTGGGACTACAGGCGCCCACAACCGCGCCCGGCTAATTTTTTGTATTTTTTTTTAGTAGAGACGGGGTTTCACCGTGGTCTCGATCTCCTGACCTTGTGATCCGCCCGCCTCGGCCTCCCAAAGTGCTGGGATTACAGGCTTGAGCCACCGCGCCCGGCCTAAAAGGGAATGTTTCTTATGCATAGTTACAAGCTGTGATGGTGTAGGCAAGTAGACATAAGAAAGTTTGCTTTTCCTCCACAGGCAGAGTATAGCTGATTACAATTGTAAAAAAAAGAAAAAGAAAAAAAAATGTCTTCAGCTTTCAGTGCAGAAACTAGGCATCGGGCCCAAAATCTTGAAAGAATGCTCAGCACAGGTTAATTTGCCTTACCCTCTCTAGGACAGTGGCCTTTCAAAAGCTTCACAAAAATAGTTAATCTGCTTTGTCAGTGTTGCTCTTAAAGCTTCACAGGACACTCTGCAAAGCAGCAGCTGCACTGCAGATAGCTCTAAAGCTTCATTAAAATCAAGAATATCTTTGAAAAAGGATTGTAATGCTAGACTGGAAAAAACAAAGTCAGATTTTTCCCTTTGTGACTGGTAGAAACCCTGATAACATTGAGAACTCTCACACATCTTTCAATAATATCTGTACAAGCTGCACTAGAATCACATCTCAATCCACTGAGTTAGTGACCTAGAAGAAAATAAGTAGGTTGCTCAGAAATCAGTGCTTAAATGTAATTGAAGGTCACGCAGATAAATTACGTTAAAACAGTAAATGAAAATCCGTGAAGAGGAGATCTTCTTTTCCTGTCCAAACAGAAGTAATTATGGACACATTCCTTGGGTAATGATTTCATTAGGAGTAGCTCATATTATGTTATTCATGTGGATCCTTCAGTATTGCCCACCTGCCAACCGCCTTCCATACTACTGAAAAAATACTAAAATAAGCCAAACCCTTTTTCTAAAAATATAATTCATTTAGGCATTTGTTTATGCTATTCTATGGGTGTGTTTTGAGTTCTTCATATCTTATCTTCAAAAGTGAGTATTTTTTACTTAGCAGAGACACACAGTAGATCAATACTTTATAGATATCATCCTGATTTTATTTGTGAATTGTAATTTAAGATTGCAAAAGATGTTGATTTATCCTTCTGTCAAAAGACATATATTTTCAACTAGGCTTCTACGTCCATTTGTCCAATTTATTAGACAGGTGCCTTATGACAGCATCAGTGACATTTGATTGATTAGGCTTACTACCTATGATGGAGTATCAAAAAGAGGAAAGTAAAAATGGCTATTTCTATAGCCATACCTAAAAGTGACTCATAATATTTTATATATTGAGCCTGTACGATGTGGGGAAATCAAAGACAAAATCCTTAGACAATAAAAGCTTTCAATTGAATCTATCATAGGAATCTCAAATGACCTCTGGGTTACGTTATCTGCTGGCAACAAACAGGTAATGGTTTTACTGACTTGAAAAGTAATCAAGGAATAGAAAAGTGGAGGACAGTCCCCAAAAGACATCTGCCAAACTGGGTGAGCCTTCAAAGTCTTTATTTGAGTTGCTCATCTGAAAGCTCATATTTTCCATCTCATAATCAAATCTTCGAAGACTCTGCTGCAGTACAAAATCCTTTATGACACTCCTTTTGAGTCTAGCTCAGTATATACTCTTCCTTCTTATTAACTGATTTATCTCTCCATGGGTTTATTATGGGTCCCTGTACTCAAGAGGAGATAGTTTAATATCTCTGGAATTATGAACAATGTATTCCAATCTTTCTAATATTTCAGATTGACCAATCAAGTCTGTTCCTGACACCCACATTTGAAAAATAGAAGACTATTTACTGGAACTTCAGTGACTATAATGAGTAACACCACACAAGTTCTTAATTTCTTTCCCCACATGCATACTGGAATAGAACCTTTCTTATGAATGAGAAAACAACATCTCATAGGCACTGTCAAAAAAAAAAAAAATCTGTGTAATGTAATGTCAACCACACTTCTCAATGCTAACTACTTGGATCTGAGCTCAATCCTTATTCTCTAAAACAGGATCAAGGGTATCTGGATTCTAATGTAGAGAATACTCCATGTGAACAGACATAAACAATGAATTTGTCTGATACTCATTCTTTTTTTTTTTTTTCTTCCAACAAATACTTTTTTTAAGGCTTAAAGAGGTTATCAGTTAACAGGAAAGACAAAATGTTCTGCTCTTGTGCAGTTGATACTCTGTTGAGTAGCACTTATATTCATGATGTTGAGGACAAAGGGAAAAACTAGCACTCGTTATCTGCTTGAGATAAGTGCTAGGCTCCAGTAGTTTAAGGTGAAATCTATGGTCCAGTCATCTGGAATTTGGAAGATCCATTACCATCACACTTCACAGAAAAGCAATCAGCCACTAGTTAGTAATTTTTTGTTCTTCACATTGGGTAGTTGAACAAACACCTCTGTCTTTTTCAATGCTAACTTATGGAGGACACACCTACAGTAATGTCAGCAAACAAACTAAAATGTAGTAGGACAAATAAAGCATCACTTTTAATGTTTTTCATGTTGGTTAGTATAAAATTTCTAACTACTTTTATTATACATAACATATGATGTTTAATATCTCTTCTATATTTATCATGTTTTATTTGCACAAGAGCTTTAAAATGCACTTTTCTTTCAGTGTGTGTTCCCTAGTACAAAGGCACTTCAAAACACAATTTTATTTTTAATGTAAAAGGAATGCCACCCATTTTGTAAGCACATATAGTATAACACTTCTAATGGACAGAACAACAAAAAATGTGATCTATGAGTAAAGACCACACATATATTTACAGAAGGAAACCATTACTCTAGATTTCAAAGAGTTATCTTTTGACAGAGCTTTACAAGATAATGTTAGTTGGAGATGGCTATAAGATGGGAAAAAGAGGCAGAAATATCAAAGTTCGATAGTTGAAAAAAATACCACACGCACACACACAAATACACAGATATAAAAAAAAAAAGACACAAATACACCTATGTCTGTGACATTATCAGGAAGCAATATTAACACTTTCATGTTTCTGCATTGTATTTGTTTCCTGTTTATACCTAAGAAATTATCAAAAATTTTGTGGCTTAAACATTATAAAATTATGTTAAAGTTTTGCAAGTCACAAGTCCTATGAATGTCACTATGCTACAATCAAAAAGTGTCTGCAGGACTGAGTTATTCCTGGACGCTATAGCGGAGGCCCTATTTCTGTGCTTTTTGCAGTTTCTAGAGTACCCCACATTCCTTGCCATGTTACCCCATTTCTATAACTTCAAAGTCAGCAAGGTTGGGATGGGTCTTTTTCTCAATCTTCCATTTCTCTGGTTCTCTGTCTTCTGCCTCCAGTTTTTATTTATAAGAATTGTTGTGATTATGTCTAGGTCACCTGGATAATCCAAGATAGTCTCCCCATTAAGGAGGCTATCATATAGTACTTTTCAAATTAATAAACTTAATTCCATCTCCAACTTTACTAAGTAACCTAGCATATTCACATTTTCAGCAATTAAAATGTCAACATTTTGGGGACCACTATTCTGCTTATATATTCATGATTAGGGTTTTCTGTGCAAAAAAAAAAAAAAAAAAAATGATGGGTTATAAAGATTCTGCATGTTTTTCCACAGGCCCATTTGCTTTTGCTTTTTACATCGTACTGGTGTTTAACCTGGAGTCTTCTGTTATTTTATAAAGAGTATCAAAACATGTCTCTCTGGAGTCAAATATTTCATTTCAGGTAGGGACTTGCCCCTTTCTCTTCCATATATATATACATATGGAATAAATATATATGGAAATATATATATATATATATTTCCAACTAAGTTGTTTGTATTAGGGATGTAAAGTTTTCCTCTCTATCTCATGAGGGCTAGTGTTGGCAACTGGGCAGCATGTAGCCTTTATAAAATTCCAGATTCATAATTCTGGAATTATTCTCTTGCAGACACCTCCCTTTATGATGTCAGTCTAAGGGTTACGCTAAGGGAAATAAATGTGATTATTGTAAGTAACAATACTTCTAATCTCAGCTATATAAACCACATGTACGTTTTTAGGAAAAAATGAATCAATACAGATATTTAAACATATGAAGTATATCTCAAATGATAAATGTTGGTATTTAGCTGGGGCCTAGAATAAATATAGAATTTTCTTATGGGCCAAAGACAGAAAATGGTGTTAAGATCAAGTGATGAAAAGCTTTCAATACAAGTTTAAGGAGGTAGACTTCATTCAGTAGGATTCAAAGAACTACGGTGGCTCTTTAAACAGAACTGCGGCATAGTCTTTAAATGTATCTAGGAAAAAAATCTATCATCAATCGAGGTACAGGTTGAAGTTAAGATGAACAAGCGATGTATCAATTATTGATTTACTAAACTGAGGGGAAACTGCTGCATGTATGATGAGGAAGAACCAATCAGGGTTAGATTTTGGAAACACAGGAAGAGTTAATTAAAAAGTTGACAGAAAAATAAAATGAGTTAGGTTTGAAGAGGTAAATATTTAAATTTACGTGGCAGATACAGTTGGAAGAAGGGGGATGTTTAAGGCTAGAATTTGAGAGAGAAGTTAAGACTACAGATGAATAAAAGCAGAAACTTTGCACATTAAAGTAAAAACAAAACCAAATTGATTTTGAATCTTGGTTCTGCTATGTACTATGGTGAGCTGCTTGGGAAAGTCAGTTAACCTTCCCAAAAGTCACCCTACTTAACTGTAAAATTGGAAAATAATAAGCATTCTGCACAGCTATTATAAAGGAAGGATGACATATAAATTAAGTGCATATCTGAATGCCTTATACATAGTATATGCTCAACAATCATTTTTACTTTTATTATTATTATCATTACAATAATAAAAACCATCATTAGTATTATATTTAATCTCTAATTTGTTAGAGGTGTTAGATTAAAGAAAATTAATAACATAGACCAGGGAGAGCAGGTTTTCTACCAATCAATAAGCTGAATCTGTATGTCCTTCAATTACACTAATGAGGACAGAAGAATCATGATAAAATTATTTTTACATAAAAATGAAATGGGATATATCATACTCAGATATCAAACAGCAAGTAGATTTCTTCTTATAAATATCTATAGTCATAAGTTTATTCCTACAGACTTGTTCCTAAGTTCATAGTACCAACAAAATTGTCTTCTGAAGCATTTTACTGTCATAATATATTCATAATATAAGGACAAAGCAGACAGCAGCATTACACACAATATCATGAGTAGGCCTTGTGCTCATGAAAAAATATACAAAAAATAAATATCAGTAGAGAGCTATATATCATATATGTGATAATACTATGTTTATTCACGAAGATAAAATATATTGTCCTTTAATTTCAATAGAAAATAATCTTCATCTATTACTAATATAAATAGAAGGCTGTTTTTTGAAATATCATTAGATAGTAACTATTTTTTGAGAACTTTCTGTGCTAAGAACTGTGCCAATTGTTTAATGTACATTCATTTCATTCCCCTTTGAGTTTGTTACTTTAATCTTCTCAATTTCGAGCTGAATAAAGAGAGAGAGAGAGACAGAGTAAATTCTCTAAGGTCAAATAGTTAGAAAGTACTAAACTTGATTATTGCCCAGGCAGTTTGACACTACAGAGCTCTGCCTCAACTATGATTGCTAAATTGACCATCAACAACAGTACCGTCTCAAAACCTTTCAGTGCAAACATAAGTAGCAAAGATTTGATTGTCTATTACTACTTTCAGTTCACAATTTTCTACTCAGTATAGCTCTGAATCATTACTAAGTATGAATGTCATCATCATGACTTTCTTAGAGAACACTTTTTCTGATAATCATGATTTCTTCTTCCATTCATCTTGAAAAATCTGACAAGAATCAGACCACAAAGGAAAGAATGTTCATAATATCAAGTGTTCACTGGTAATCAATCATGTTTGAATCTCTTAGCTAGGAAGTAGTTGAAAAGTTTAACATAATAAATAATTTAGCTAAATAATGATAGTAGTAGACATAGTATTAAATTATTGCGAGTCATAGTATAAAGTTAAAATATTTAAACAATTTAGCATTATTTTAACCTATATGCCATCAACGACCTTAGGGAAAAGACATTCAGAAGAGATTATTACTACAGAACAATGAACACTAGCTTAAAGCAGAAGTAGTGAGCACTGAGAACTATATAATTGGCTTTAATATAATTGTATTGAATATACATTATTTACATTGTCAAAACAACTGTCACAAATGATTAATAAATTTTAAATTCATGGTATAAATTTCAGACCATTTTATTTTTTTATTTTTTTTATTTTTTTTTCCAGACCATTTTATTAAATCCATTAACCTGCAAAGTAGTTTAGTCAGGATCTTTGTTCACATATGCATACCTTTAATATCAGAGCTACAGTAAAAGTTGTAAACATTGAGACTCATTGGTCTGAAAAAGTCCTCAATAAGTCTAGTGTCTCATTACTATTCATAACCAGTTGTGCATGTTAATCATTCCAGAGAAGAGACAGTTAGATTTTCTCTGGAAAAGCGATTTGAAACATCTAAATCCAAATTACTTAAACTTAAAAAAAAAATTAAATTCCAATTTACCCATGAAATTGAAGCAATAGTTCAGAGCTCAGAATCAAAA
Source organism: Macaca fascicularis (assembly GCF_037993035.2). Classification (NCBI taxonomy): domain Eukaryota; kingdom Metazoa; phylum Chordata; class Mammalia; order Primates; family Cercopithecidae; genus Macaca; species Macaca fascicularis. Next base: position 47,899,665 of record NC_088375.1, read on the forward strand.
TACAACCAAGACCTGGAATCAGGAAGAACATTGGAATCAGATTCTCTGAGCATTTCTTCCTGCTTCCTCTCTTCCTTCTTTATATTCTTTTAATCAATTTTTGCTTGGAAATACAATATTATTAGTAATGTTAGTCATATATATATTTCAACATATTAGTATATGAATAATAGAAAATGTTAATATTAGAATTAGGAAAACATGACAAAATTATGCAAAATATGCATGTCAAATTATTTAGATTATTGCTAAAACTTGCTAGCCTAACTTGAAAAACCTGTCATTGAAAGAATTAAATTACTGAATTAACCACCAAATAGCCATTTACCTTCAGAAAAAAAGAACAATTGTTAAAATAGGTGGAACTCTTTATTAATTGTCTTCCTAAAACAGTAAACAGTGGGCTGGGTGCAGTGGCTCACGCCTGTAATCCCAGCACTTTGGCAGGCGGGCGGATCACGAGGTCAGGAAATCGAGACCATTCTGGCTAACATGGTGAAACCCCATCTCTACTAAAAATACAAAAAAAAAAAAAAAATTAGCCGGTCGTGGTGGCGGACGCCTGTAGTCCCAGCTACTCGGGAGGCTGAGGCAGGAGAATGGCGTGAACCCGGAAGGCCGAGCTTGCAGTGAGCCGAGATCCCTCCACTGCCCTCCAGCCAGAGCGACAGAGCCAGACTCTGCCTCAAAAACAAACAGCAACATGGCACAAGTATACATATGTAACAAACCTGCACGTTATGCACATATACCCTAGAACTTAAAGTATAATAATAATAAATAAATAAATAAAATAAAATAAACAACAACAAAACAAAACAAAACAACAACAAAAAATATCAGTAAACAGTGGAAAGACAATCTATTAAACAAAATATATTTTTTCTTTAAAACATTCATTGGAAATCATTGCCAAATTGGATATAGAAAGATGCATCCTCTCTATAAATGATCAAAATAAAGATAGCTTAGTCAGTTTAATTTTAAAATGTCCATATTTAAATAAATTATAATAATCACAACCTGTATAAGTGAAAAATTAGATAAAATGGAAAATAGTGACATTTTAGAGTATCAGACATTAGAACAATAAAATGGTTAAGAAAACGTAGCATTTCTAGCAGGTCTATCATTTTAATATGTATGCAAAGGCAAGTACAGATATTCTGAGAATAACCATCAACTGCAGTAAAATGATTAAACATAAAACAAATTTTAAGGGCACTTAAAAATATCCCAAAAAACTGCAAAAGCCTTATTTTCCTAAGAGGTAAGAGGATATTGCCAAAATATATAATCAAAAAAAAAAAAGTGAAGATTTATTCATATGTGAAATATAACTAATATAGGAAAATACTGGGAACACTCAGAGCTATGGCAATAGGCTGATAAACTGAAGGCAAGTGCTCTATTAATATATAGTTATATGCAAGACAGTCCTACACTTTTTTCTCTTTAAATAATAATGTCTTCCTTTTTTGTTTTTGGTATTTCTGTATTATTTTCTCTGACCCTCAAATATTTTTTTCCTTTTTTAAAAAAACTCTTAGGTCATGAGTGTTCCTGTGCTTATTCCTTGCCAAAGGATGTGCATTTCTTGTCAATATTTACCTAACTGTGGTTGCAATGAATCTTGAGAAATCTAGCTCTCTCTTAATCTAGATAATTTTTATAATATAAAGTGCTTCCTTTCCTTAGAATATGCATTTTTATTTCTCACCCTTCTTCTGCCAACAAACTGCCCCTCATTCTTGAGTACTCAGTTTAGACTTTGTCCTCCCTAACAGCAATCTCTGAAATGCCCCATACTAGGATACTTACATCTCCTTAGATAACAAAAACATTTTGCATATTCTCATATCACAGCATTTGTCACAGTTTTATTATTTTCTGTTCATTTGGATATCTTCCACAAGAAATAGTGAATACCTTAAGGATAGAAAGTGTCCTACATTTTTATGGTTGTTTTCTTAGTAACTAGTACTCACATGCCTCTCAATAAATATGATTCATTAAATGATGTTTACAGTCAACCAGTCATAAGAAAATAGCATATGGAAGGCAGGAAAACACAGTAACACCCCTCACACACACAAAGTCAAAGTCAGTAGCAGTTACCATAATAATCGCCATCATTTGAGTGCATGTTATTTGTCAAAGGCTTATAGACACTATATACATAAATATATACTTTTTTTTTTTTTTTTTTTGAGACGGAGTCTCGCTTTGTCGCCCAGGCTGGAGTGCAGTGGTGGGATCTCAGCTCACTACAACCTCTGCCTCCCAGGTTCAAGGGATTCCTCTGCCTCAGCCTCCCCAGTAGCTGGGACTTCAGGTGCACACCACCACGCCCTGCCAATTTTTTGTATTTCAGTAGAGATGGAGTTTCACCATGTTGGCCAGGACAATCTCGATCTCCTGACCTCGTGATCCGCCCACCTTGGCCTTCCAAAGTGCTGGGATTACAGGCATGAGCCACCGCACCCAGCCAACACTATAATTCTTAATCTCCACAAACATTATGCAAAATTGGAATTTTATATCTGAGGAGATTGAGGGTTTAATAGACTAATCTGTTTCTCTAGAATTGTTTAGCTTGTCTGCCTAACTCACCTCATGGCCTATATGTTATAGTGCTTCAGCTTCCTGAGTATATCCATTGCTTTCACTTATTTAAAAGTAATCATTCAGGGTATACAACAGAAATTAAAAATGTGCATTATCCCATGCCATGTAGGCATGGGAAGGAAAAATAAACAACAACAAAAAAGATGGAGAAAAGGTACGATACTGAAATGGAGGCCAACATTGAAAACACTTATAATGATAATTTTCAATGTGGCTGAAATGAATGCTATATTTTAGAAAATAAGAAATTATATGTAGTAAATTAGCTTCCTAAGGGTGTAGAAAATTTAATTTCCCAACTTTTATGATTATGCTTTCATTTGAATCTTATTTTCATTTGAATCTTCTTAATTCATATATGTGCTAGAAAGTCACATCTTTTTCAATATCCTTGAGAGCCAAGATTTAAATTCAGCATTTTGAAACATGTATCTGTGTGTGTGTGTGTGTGTGTGTGTGTGTGTGTGTGTGTGTGTGTGTTTCCCTTTAAAAAAACAGGGAACACAATCAAAATCAACAAAAAGGTTATGAAATTGTCTTGAGATGAAACTGATTGATAACTTGCCATTAGACATAAACATAAAACATGTTTATGAGTTTATCTCCTACTAATCTATGTGCTTCTGGAAAGTTTGTCTTTCACTTCTAATTGCCATTTTTTTGCATGTAATAGGCGTTCAGTAAATACTTGCTTAAAAACGAATGCAGAAATACTGATTTTCCAAAAAATTCACAATTTCCAGAAATTGGCATGAAATATAATTTCTCACTGTACTTGCTAATGCTATAAATTTTTATTCTTATTTTTTTATCCAGTAAACATAAAGATCATTGAAGTCTTGTGTTCATGACCTATAAGATGATTAGATGCTCGGAATAGAGCTTGCTTTATTTATTTTCTGTTACTTAGAACTTTTCAATTATCAATTAAAGAACTAACATAAACATGGAAAAATGTATTCTTTATCTTTTTCAGTAGGTGGCCAAGGAGCTAGATCACAAAGAAAGTAAAGAATGAGGTTATGCATTGAAGACTTTCTATAGAAAATAGAAATGCAATCATAAGTAGGAGCATAAATTGAAACAGCAATATCTTAATACAGAAAATGCAGTAGAACAAACTACAGACTTAAACCCAGGAAGCATATGCAAAGTATTACTCACTTCACCTTTCCTTTATAGAGCCTTTGATAAAATTCTAATAGGGAAGAGAAGCTTTTGTTCAACAGATAAAATAGAAGTAGCTATTCAGAAAGAGTACATTCAGAGTGGAAAGAAATGACTCCCCATGGACCTAAAATTTAGAAAGCAAAATAACATACAAGGTTTTTACCTGAGATATTATAGCCTTAGTCCTCTTTGTCCTGAAGACCTTATAAATGTTTGGGCCATTTGCTTTGAACTCTGCAAATTGAGTGGAGTGCTCTCTCTGTGTGAATTCAACCAATAAGTGCTATTTGATTAAAGCCAGAATGTTCTACTAGTACCTAACAAATCTGAAGAGAAAGCCAGTCACCTCCAAATAATTCAGATCTGTGGTCAGATCCTTTACATGAAATAAATAAAAGCCTCACAACTTCTTAAATTCAGTTTGTTTCTGCTAGGCCTGTATGTCCCAAATTATCCTGATATATCTGAATGGTTGTATAAAGAATTCTAATTTATGCACAAATTATTGCTCTGTTAACAATGTCTCACTATGGCTCTATATTTTCATGATCTCAATAACCCTGGAAATATACTAAGCACTTTTACATCTTCCAAAAAGTCTACTATTTTGACTTGCACTGCACAGGTGTACTACTAAATTATAGGTGCATGTTTAGCTTTTGCCTTCACACATCCAGAGTAGTCAATTTATATGTATTCAAGTATAGCAGACACACTTCTTCAGAGTTCACATTAACCTTATTTAACACAGCTACTTAGGATCAACCTTGATTTAATCCAGTGTAAAATTCATTGCCCACCGTAGATGAAAACAGGCACTTGTTTTGTAACAGAACACACTTGTTCTTCAATACATACCAGATTATCTTTATTTTTGTTTATTCTTAAAATATACTGAGACACATTAAAGAGATTATGAGGAACTTATACATTGAGTCCATAAAATGTAATAGCTGAGCTTACGGAGGCATAATACTTTGATGAGGTGGTATGTTGATCGGCCAGTGCATGGATAATCATAAGTTAAACACCATAAGCAGTTCTACTAAGCTAGGGTATATCTGGCATGTGAAGGACAACTGACGCCAGAAAATGACAGCTGCCTTAGTCTAGAGCTTAGTTTGGGGCTGATTCAAATTCCTCAATTCTTAAAACGCACACCAAAATTGGATTTCTCTGTTTTTATTTTCATGAGCCACTAAATTTCACCTACTTTAAATTTATTATTTTCCAATAGTTTACAGAGGTAGTAGGCAGGATTAAGAGTGGAGAGTGGGTCAGTTGGGAAGTGAAGGAGAAACAGGAGCTAGTAATTTAAAATGTTAATTTTTTGAAGTATCTTGAGGTGAATGAATCCAAAACCACAGGATAGAGAGTTCTAAAAAAGTTAAAATTAATGATATAAATCTTTCTCTCCCTGGGTTAACAATGTCCTTTCTATTAGTCATTCAGGAAAGATCAAAGGCTATGGGAGACTGTACGCATATAGAAGCTAATGTCTTTTTCTTAGTAGAATATAGCAGGATCATTGTTATTAGAATTTATAACAGCACAGTTCTAAATAGGCTTCCACAGACAGTTTTGAATTAACACTTTGCATTCTTCACATGACCTACAGAAGCATGTGACACCATTTCTTCGTACAGCATTTTACGGACATTCTAAAATATGAAAAGTAAGGATTTCATGTTTTGGAAAGGAAATAAAGAAAAATGTATATATTCCAGCCTATATAAAGGGATAACAGAGAAAGAAAATGCTTATCATTAGGTATGCCTAATTTGAAATTAGCATTTTAAAATTTAGTATGATAATTATGAAAGCCAGAATTAGTATCTCTGTGTGTGTGGCCAAGGAAATGTTTTTTTAGTACAGCACTCGTTCTGCTGTGATACAGAGTAGTGTTAGGGTGCAGTCAAATAGTCTTTTAGGAATAAAAGGAGACTACAAGGAAAAGTCAGAGGCGAAAATTAACATTAGCATTTGACTAGCAAACTATGAGGTTTTTAGATAAAATGGCACGTAGGTACAAACAAAACCACACCCTTGGTCAAAAGAATTGTGTCCATTAAGCATTAGAGCTTATAGGATCACTGAAACACAAGGCAAAAGCAGACAAACAGATGAAATAACATGAATTGCATTCAACACTCTACAAATTGCCTTAAACGTAGATCCATAGCTATGTTCTGGAGGTAACAGGTCCAGAAAAACAACATATTTCTTAGCTAGCAGTCACCAGTGTATATGAATGCTGATAACTTAGATTCCCAGAAAAGTTCCTAAAAAGTATAAACTACTGGCAATGCTGATTTTCTTCTCTCAACATTCTTCATTTTGATGCTTGGAATAATATTATTCCAGCCAGAGCTCCAGAAACACAATAGAAAATAAGAAGACCTTAAAAATGGACACCAAATACTAAAACTCTAAACTCAAAAGACAAAAGGAACTAGGTCACTAATAACCAGGTGCAACCCTGGATTCCCTAGCTTTACTGAGAAAGAAAAATAAGCTAGTTTTTCAAATCACTGTGACATTGAGTTTATTTTTTAAACATAGCTATGCCTAACCTAAATGAATGCCTGGCTTTTCTTAATAGTTTAGAAAATATGGCAGAATTTGGATCCATATATCCAAACGAGATAGTAGGCAAGATCCTAGTGGCCACCTGCCAGCATTCATTATGTTCCCCACTGTAGCTTAAATGGGCTTCTGTAGCCAGAATCAATCAAGTCCCCCCACCTTTTTCTTTCTTTCTATTTATTTGTTTGTTTGTTTATTTATTTATCTTTTAAGACTGAGTTTCGCTCTTGTTGCCCAGGCTGGAGTGCAATGGTGCGATCTTGGCTCACCACAACCCCGCATCTTGGGTTGAAGCAATTCTCCTGCCTCGGCCTCCCAAGTATGTGGGATTACAGGCATGTGCCACCACGCCCAGCTAATTGTGGGATTTCTCCATGTTGGTCAGGCTGGTCTTGAACGCCCAACCTCAGGTGATCCACCCGCCTCGGCCTCCCAACGTGCTGGGATTACAGGTGTGAGCCACCGCACCCGGCCCTCAAGTTCAACTTTTTTGGTATTTTAGTTTATCTTACATCTACAAAGTAGACAAAGAATGTCACTTAGAGAATAGACACCTTTTCTCATTTTAGAGATCTTACACGTGTGTGTGTGTGTGTTTTGCATTTCCATTACTCATCAAATTTCAAATTTTCAATCCCTGCCATTGAACACAGGAGGAAGAGTAATTTATACTAGAAAGATTGCTAACACATGCAAAACTTATTTGGACTCTCATTTTGCTTGCAATATAAAAATACTTTTTTCAATAGTTAATTTCACTAATGGATAGTATCAACAATTTATGAATATTTATAAATTCATAGGAATGAAATTCTGACAAAGCAAAATTTGGAAGAGAGGGACCTGTATGACATAAATTCACCATTTGCAAATATACATATATTGAACATTACTAACATATCCCACTACATGGCAGAGAAAATTCAAACTTATAAGAAAAATATGCTTTTTGACCTGCTGAAAATACCATGGTCATCCCAGGCTTTTCACCCTGTTTAGCATATATACAAGAAACAATCATAGAACTAAGGTTTCTATTAATTTCTATGTGGACTATCATAGATTCATGCAGTTTGGTTGAAGAGCTTTAAAATGGGCCAGTAATTTCTTATGATACAGACATAAACTAAACAATAATATGCTTTAAAATGTACACTTCTGTGCTTATCCAATTTTCACCATTTCTAAGATGAACAAATCAGTACAATTTTTTTGTAAAAAATGCAACTAAATTATCTTTATTATGTTAATATGGTTGAAAATTCTCTAGGAAGAGTTATTTGAATATGCTTTGAATAAGCTAGAGGTAAACATTTTCAAACATTTTAAATTTAGTTTTAAATGCAAAATATAAATCTTTATTTTTTTCTGTATCCAATCAACAGAATATACCCAATAACAAAAATCATTGCATTTTGCTCCAAAATTCAGGACAATGTATCAGACTAGTAACTTAAAAAAGGCAGAAAAATTTTCGTGTAGAAAAAATATATATCTTCTGTGGAAACCATAAAAGTTTAGATGATCGGGGAATATAAAATATGGTTCATCTATCATTTTGACTACAGAAAATTTGTTTTAGACCAAAAATGTAGTTAAACACAATTCACAGGAATCAGTAAACCTTAATCTGTTTGGGTGATCCTGTTCCACTGGGGGAAGCTAAGAAATTTATGAGACTACTTTTGAGTTTCAATGCAAAGGGTAAGTACTAAAAGAATTTAATGTTTGGTTCATAAATGCTAAATATTCTGCAATGAGAAAGACAATGTCACACAAAGTAAGGTTTTCCCATAAAATATCTATCCTGCTAAGAAAATAGGAATGTAGGTGTTATCTATCATGAGAATATTTAAATTCAATGATTAAAAAACAGAAAGATTGAAGCTCTTAATTGAAGAAAATCTATCATATTTCTCCCACTTATAATAATGAATTAAAAGGATGCAGAATTTATTTTTCCATGCCAAAACATATCTTTATGAAATGTCTCAAGACGTTATAACCTAATGTATACTCTGCCCCACTTAACATTATTATTTTATTCGGTCTTATTCTGAAATCTTTCCATGACATCCCGCTATACCTCACAACAAAACCTATCCATTGATAAAATTCATAAGATAAAATACTACCATGATTTTTCTTTCAGAGTGATTATACTGTAACAGACAGTCTCTCGCGCGCGCCCTCTCTCTCCCTCTGTGTGTGTGTGTGTGTGTCTCTGTGTGTCTCTGTGTGGAGGTGTGTGTCTCTCTCACACATGCATGCACACATGGAATTCATAGCTAGGAAAGTTAGAATTGTGTCTGTATACTATTTTCTGTAACATACAGATCTTCTACCAGACACATGGGTGTTTGCTATTTAGGAAAGATGCATTGTCTTTGTCATCCATCAGCAAGCTGGCTTAAAAAAAAAAGTTAAACAAAATCTTCATTTACTAAGCATTTTAACTAAAATGATATATGCAAGCTCTCACCAGAGAACATGTTTTGTTTTAAATCGATTTCACATTTTACAAATTTCTGGCATTTTTATAATAAGGTCAATGGCTTGTCAAGCTAGAAAAATCTATAGTAATATGAGAATCAAAATTGTCTATAATTAATAATACAAAATTCACAAAATGAAGAGCCAAAAGGTTACCATCTCGTAGATGTAACATGACGTAGAATGTGGGCATAATGACATTGTAAGCCAAGAATTCCTCACTAATGCCACTGTGATTATTGACTAAGTGAAAGTATGGTTTTTGATAGTGAGAAGATGCTAGAAGTATGTCAGCAGCATCACTTCACATTAAATGATACGATTTGGTTTAATTAAAATTTGACTATCACTAGTATAGAGAATAATCTTGAGGGCTTACTTAAAATTAAACTCTTTGTTTTTAAAGCTACAACTGAAACACATATATTATGAAAATAGTTCAAACAAAATTTTTACTATCAAAGTTTCTTGATTATCCTTTTTCAATGCTTGTATACTTATAGGTGTGTTTATATGTATATTTTGTAGCACATGATTTCTCTCTCTTTAAAAAGGAAGTGGATGACACACCAGCAATCATTAGTTATCCTTCCCAGAAGCCTCAACTTATTGTCACTCCTCTGTCATGCCTACGGCACCAAATCTTGTGTATTCCACCAGATATGACTATCTTATATTTGCCTGTAATACACCATTCTCACATACACTGTCTATAGTTTAATGGGGTCAAGTCTCTCCCTTTAACATCGTCTAAATAATCACCTTGTCTTCTCTGTTTTATCAGCTGACGCTTTCGCTCTTAGTTTTGCTTTCTAGAACACAAATCTGATCGTACACTTTCTTTCCTGGAATCCCTCAATGACACCTTACTGCTGTCACAACAAAATCCGAATTTCTGAACCTACAAGTCACTTAAACATTCTGTTTTGGCTTACTAATCCAGTCTCATTTCTCTGTCACCATGTCCCCTTCCCTCACCAAATGTTTGAGTTCTCTGTGATGCCTGCTACCAATTTGTCTAAGCCGCACCTCCATATCAGGCTTCTTAAGTCACTATTACCAAGTTATAGTATTTTACTGATTTGTTTATTCTAATACTTTCCCTTAGTGGTTTGATTTAGGGCAGTTTAGCAGTGTTTAATCATCAAAATTGAAAATGGGGTGCTAGTGGCATTAAATAATAGAATTGTAAACATCCTACGATGCATGCACAGCCCCACTACAAAGAATTATACAGTCCAAAATGTCACAGTGCAGAGGTTGATAAACCTTGCTTCAGGAAAGAATGGTATCATCTATGCTGGAATTTTTAGCACCTAGCAGAGGGCTTGTCTCTTAAAAGGTGTTTCATAAATGCATACTGAATGAATGTAAATAAATATATGCTCTTTGTACTACAGAAATTAAATACTACACTGAACTATTTGGTTAAGAATTTTAAAATTAATTGACCTCAGCTCATTGTCTCCTCTATTCCTAAGTGCACAATATTTTCTTTGCTGAGATTACTTGCCACCCTTTATACAGTCATGATACCTCACTAAATAT